>NC_083411.1:50860634-50952443 GCF_020745735.1 Hemiscyllium ocellatum | reverse complement strand
CTTCATTAAAATAAAAACTTGTGTACCAATGTAATTAATTGTCTGATATAGCAGAATATGGATTTTCTATAAAACTAATGTGGTTCTACAATATTAATCAATTTGAATGGATAAGGACTGCATTCTTCATGCAGATGTAACATCTTCTTAATTGTATATAAAATTATATGGGCCAGATTTTTGAAATCAGCAATGATGCTGAATATGTTTAATCCATAAAGATTTTTGTAACCAAAGCTTTACGATTTTTCAACCAGAAATTCTAAGTTTGACTGAAGAATCCAAAATGAGTGCTGACATCAGCAAGCAAATCATCAGTTACTGCCTTTATAGAGGTTTACAAATTATTGAAGAGGACATGGATGGGGTAAATAGGCAAGTCTTTTACCTGGGGTTGGGGAGTGCTGAACTAGAGGGCTTAGGTTTAGGTTGAGAGGGGAAAGATGTAAAGGGACCTACGGGGGGCAACCTTTTTCACACAGGGGTGGTGCGTGAATGGAATGAGCTGATAGATGAAGTGGTGGATGGCTGGTATAAATACAAACATTTAAGAAGCATTTGAGGGTATATGAATAGGAAGGGTTTGGAGGGATTGGGCCAGGTGCTGGCAGGTGGGACTTGATTGGGTTGGGATATCTGGTCTTCAGGGACGGGTTGGACTGGAGGGTTTGTTTCATGCTGTACATCTCTATGACTCTATGAGATCAAGCCATGTTTGGAGGTGCCGGTGTTGGAATGTTAATAAACACCAGGTTTTAGTTTTTAACAGGTGTATTTGGAAACACTGCTTTTGGAGCACCACTCCTTCATCAGGTGGTTGTGGGATTTAAGATCGTTAGGACATAGAATTTATAGCAAATTTTATAGTGATGTAACTGAAATTATATATTGAAAAAGACATGGATTGCTTGTTAAGTCTCTTCATCTTTTAGAAATGCTAGTGTTTCAAATAAATCTGTTGGACCATAACCTGGTGTTGTGTGATTTTTACCATCAGATACAAGAATTACATATGGACATGTGAATGTACAAATTTACAGCAGGATTAGCAGCTCAGCCCTCTGATTTTGTTGTGTTGTTCAACAGACCATGGCTGATTTGAATATGCCCCATTCTGCCTACAACTTACAATCTTACCACCTTGCTTCTCGAGTATCTATTTACCCCCATCTTAAAGATATTCCAGGACTCAGCTTTCACCATCTTGTGAAGCTGCAAGTTCTAATGACTCACAAATCTCGAGAGAAAAAAAGTTATCTCTGTTTTATTGGATGATCCCTTATTTGTAAATAGTGTCCCCAGTTTAGATTCTCCCACAAGCAGCAACATCCTTTGCATACCCATCCTATTAAGACCCCTCAGGACTTTATGTTCCAATCAAGTTGGCAGGAGACTGAATGGTTAGCACTACTGCCTCACAGTGCCAGGGGTCTGGGTTTGATTCCAGTCTCAGTGTGACTGTCTGTGTGGTGTTTGCACATTCTCCCTGTGTCTGTGTGTGCTTCCTCCCACAATCAAAGATGTGTGGGTTAGGTGTATTGGCCATGCTAAAGTTGACTATGGATGGGTGTAGGTAGGTGCATTAGTCAGGGATAAATGTAAAGTAATAGGGTAGGGGAATGGGTTTGGGTAGGATACTCTTCAGAGGGTCAGTATGGACTTGTTGGATCTCTTTCTTGTCTAAACTCCAGCTGATAGAAGCCTAAGCTATCCAATTTTTTCTCATACAAACTTGGGCATTCCAGCTATTGGTTCAGTAAGCCCTTTCTGACTGCTCCCTTCATTAAAAATAAGCAGATCAATCCAAAAGACAGTAATCCTGATGTGGCCTCACCAATGGCTCAGGATCATTGAAGCATAATCTTCCTACTTTTGTATTCATTTTCCCTTGCAATAGATTTCCTAATTAGTTGCTGCACCTGCATTATAAAATCATGTGATTCATGCAATGTACATACTGAAATCCTTTGTATCTCAGATGTATCTGCAGTATCTTACCATTCAGATAATATGCTTCTTTTCCATTCCTCATGCCAAAATGGACAATTTCATCTTTTCTAGCAATATGCTTCATTTCCCAGATCTTTGCCTACACAATTAATCTATTTGTATCTCTTCATAGCCTCCTTATTACCTCTTCACAACTTATTTTTGAATCATAGAATCCCTACAGCGCAGAAAGAGGTCATTTGGCCCTTCAAGTCCACACTGATCCTTCATAGAGCATCCCACCCATTGCTGTAACCCCACATGAAGTTTTTACCATGGCTAACCCCGTATCCTGCACATACCTAGACACTAAAAGGCAATTTTTAGCATGGCAAATCTATCTAACCTGCACATCTTTGGCTATGGGAGGAAATTTGAGTGCTTGGAGGAACCCATGCAGGCATGGGACAACATGCAAATTCCACACAGATAGGCACCCAAGGCTGAAAATGAGTTCCTGGTACTGTGAGGCAGCAGTGCTAAACCACTGTGCCACTCTCTCCCTACCTACCTTTGTGTCATCAGCAAATTTAGCACCATGCTTACAGTTCCTTTATCATTTATATAAACTGTAAAATACTGAGGCTTCAGCTCTGATCCATATTGCATATCACTCATTACATCTTACTAATCAGATAATGATCCATTATGTCTATTTTTTGTTTTCTGTTAGTCAATCTTCTATCCATGTTGATATGTTACCAATGATACCATGAGCCTTTTTTTTGTGAATAACCTTTGATATGAACTCTTATCAAATGTCTCTACGTTTAGTATGTCTACTGGTTCTTCCATATTTACAACACATTCTCTTATCAATTGTTTAAAACATGACTTCCCTTTTATAAATCCATGTTCACTCTGTCTGATTAGCATAACTTTCTAAGTGCATACTATAAAACCTTTAATAATAGCTTCTAACACCTTCCCAATGACAGATGATAAGCTAAGTAGTGTATAACTTAATAGCATCCTCTCTTTGTTACCCTTCCCTGTTTGAATAAAGAAGTTCCATTCAGAACATTCCAACCTGTTGGAATCTTTACCAAATCTAGGGATCATGCAATATTTAAATCTGATGCATCAACTATCTCACTAGCCATTTCTTTTAAGACTCAGGATAAAGTCTGTTTGGACTCGTGGATTGTCAACCCATAGCTCTAACGACTTATTCAGTACCACCTTCCTGGTCATTTTTAAAAAAAATATTCCCCCACTCTGGGGTGTTACTTTGTTTTTCGTGAAATGCCTGATCAAATCATTTGTCAACTCCTTATTTTGCAATATTATCTTACTAGGCTTATCTTATATATTACCTGTGCTCACATCATAAATACTTTTCCTTTTTAAAGTGTCCGTAGAAAACTCTTCCTATTTTCTGTAATATTTCTAGCTAACTTTGAATGGTTAGCTTGGATGATTGTTTTACAATACACAATGATGTCACCAGCATGAGTTCAATTCTGCCACAAGCTGAAGTTAACAAGATGGACTCTGCTACTAAACCTCTCCTTCACCTGAGGCATAATAACTCTTAGGCTAAACACTATAATTCATATCTCTCTTTCTCTCTCTCTCTCATGAGAGAGCAGCCTTATGGTCTGATAAGAATATAGTAATTTTTATCTCATTTTAAATTTTCCCTCTTTAAACTAATTTTTAAAAATACTCTGCCCAATCTTCTGTCCTGTCACTCATCTCTGATTATTTTATGATTGCTTGATGCTAATAGAGGCTTCTAACACAGAAGGAGACTATGTGTCCTCACCAACAAGTCAGAAATTACCGGAAAAGCAAGACCATGTGATCTCACCTGTGGCAAGAGAATATTTGACAATTATTGCTGGGTCCTTGATACTTGCTCCTTTGCCAGGCTCAACAGCTGGAATAGATTTCATTTGGGTTGCAAACTTTATCCACTTTTCAAGTTGCTAATTCTGCTATTACTTGATGTGGAGGTGCCAGTGTTGGACTGGGGTGGACAAAGTCAAATGACACCATGTTATAGTTCAACAGGTTTATTTGAAATCATAGAAGTTTCATTAACACAGCTCCTTTGTCAGGTGCTAGTAACTGTTCCCTCACTCTCTCTGTTAATTTCTTCTAATATTTCACTGTCCTCCACCCTAATGTGTATTTGTGTCATTCTTTCCATCAGAAAGATGATGTAAAGTATTTATTGAGAACATTAGCCATGACTTCCAGATATCTGCATGATCCCTAAAGCATCCTTTTCTTTTCCTCGCTATTCTCTTGTTTTTAATACAGTTAAGATAACATTTGAGTTTTCCTCCATTCTACTTGCAATGCTTCCTCATGCACTCTATTTGCATTCCTAATTTATTTTCTAAAAGCCTCTCTGTGCCTTTTATATTCCTTTAGGGAGCTCTTGCTGTCTGCTATAAGTGTCTCTTTTTTAAAAAATCCTAACATTTATGTCCCATGATACACTGGGTTCTCCAGTCTTGGGACCATGCTTTGTCTTTATGGGAACATAGTTGGCCTGTACTCTCTCACTATTTTTTGCTTGATGCTTCTCACATAGTTTTGTCTGCAAGTGACTGCTCCAAGTTCACTTTGGTCAAATTTTATCATCGCTTAGTAAAGTTATCTGTGCAGTTTAGAACTTTTATACTCAGCCCACTCTTATCTTTTTCCATAACCAGCCTACATGTAACTGAGTTGTGGTCACAATCTCCAAAATGCTCTCTATTTATATGCCTACTGCCTGCCTGGCCTCGTATACAAATATTAGGCTCAGAATTGTTCACTCTTCTGTTGTCTGTCGAGGAACTTTTGGAGGTAATTTGGGATATTTCTCCCTCCCTGCCACTCACGTTAAAACAATCCTCTTTAATATTTGCATAGTTGAATTCCTCTAACATTGCTGCATATTTTTCTTACACTTCTCTGAAATTAAATTATACATTGGATCCTCTCTCTTTATGGACCATGGATAGAGGTGGGGAGGGAGATGTATTACCTAGAGCATTCTCAGCTATCCTCCCCCCAGCCTCATCTCTCTCCCATTTATCTCTCAGCCCCTTGGCCCACAAGCCTCATTCCTGATGAAGGGCTTATGCCCAAAACATCAACTCTCCTGCTCCTCAGATGCTGCCTGACTGGCTGTATTTTTTCAGCACCGCACTCTTCAACTTTGATCTCCAGCATTTGCAGTCCTCACCTATATATTTGGGAAAGCTAATATAACTTTATCATTTGCTGCAAGGCTGAGTGATACAAAAGTAGAGATGTTAAGCTTCAGTTATACAGTGCACTGATGGTTCCATAATGTGAGAGTCTGTATACAGTATTGCTTGTATTATGGAAAGAAGGACGCAAATATATTCAAAGCAATTCATAACAGCGGTAACCTTATTAAATTATGTGGAGGTGCCAGTGTTGGACTAGGATGTACAAAGTTGAAAATCACATATCACCAGGTTATAGTCCAACAGGTTCTTTTGGAAGAACTAGCTTTCAAAAGTTTGCTTTGAATTCTATGTCATACGATCTTATACTCCATAACCACCTGATGAAGGAGCGGCGGTCAGAAAGCTAGTGCTTCCAAATAAACCTGTTGGATCATAACCTGGTGTGTGATTTTAACCTTATTAAATGGTGGAGTAAGCCCCAGGGACAGGATGGCCTACTCCTGAGCCATGTTCCCTTATTCAGATATTTGTGTTGAATGGGAATGTAGTTCAGATACTGAGTGGGGAGAGTTGGTAATTTCACAAATCCCATTAATGCAATGTTCCCAGGCAGTTAAAACTGGAGGCAAAGAGTTAAGATGTACATGAGGGGTCATGATGTCTAAATCTAGGATGTATTTAGATTAGATTAGATTACTTACAATGTGGAAACAGGCCCTTCGGCCCAACAAGTCCACACCAACCCTCCGAAGAGCAACCCACCCAGACCCATTCCCCTACACCTAACACTACAGACAATTTAGCATGGCCAACTCACCTAACCTACACATTTTTGGAGTGTGGGAGGAAACCAGAACACCCGGAGAGTGCTCACGCAGACACAGGGAGAATGTGCAAACTCCACACAGACAGTTGCCTGAGGCAGGAATTGAACCTGGGTCTCTGGCGCCGTGAGGCAATAGTGCTAACTACTAAGCCACCATGCCACCCATAGGTCATAAAGTCAGAGATGTACAGCACAGAAACAGATCCTTCATCCATGGTATCAGATCTCCTAAATTAATGTAGTCTTATTTGCCAGCATTGGGCCCATATCACTCTAGACTATTCCTA
Source organism: Hemiscyllium ocellatum (assembly GCF_020745735.1). Taxonomy (NCBI): domain Eukaryota; kingdom Metazoa; phylum Chordata; class Chondrichthyes; order Orectolobiformes; family Hemiscylliidae; genus Hemiscyllium; species Hemiscyllium ocellatum. The sequence goes on along the minus strand of NC_083411.1, from coordinate 50,946,186 downwards.
TTTATATATCCATCCAAAAGCCTTTTAAATGTTGTAATTATACCAGCCTCCAAAACTTCCATACACACACCACCTTCTGCATGAAACTGCACCCCAAGGTCTCTTTGTTCAACAACGCTCCCCGGGACCTTAACATTAAGTGTACAAATTCTGCCCTAACTTACTTTTCGAAAATGCAGCACCTCACATTTATCTAAATTAAACCCCATCTGACACTCCTCAGCCCATTGGCCCAGCTGATCAAGGTCCAATTGGACTCTGAGGTAACCTCTTCACTTATTTGATCACGTGAGATCACATTTGGAACACTGCAGGTAAATTCTGATCTCCCCATTTCAAAAATGACTTTCAGGTGAGAATGGAGAAGAGGGAACAGCAACATAATTGAATCCCACACACAAATGAATGAGGGAATATTGAGCATCGAGTTAGAATTGTGTTGGAACAGTTCTGAAGATGAGTTGTACCAGACTGGAATCAATATGTTAGTTTCTTTCTCCACAGATACTGCCAGACCTGCTGATTTTTTCCAGGAATTTCTGTGTTTGTTTCAGATTTCCAGCATCTGTAGTATTTTGCTTTAGTTATGATGTGGAAGTGACAATGTTGGACTGGAGTGGACAATTTCAGAAGTCATACGATGTCAGGCTATAATCCAACAGGTTTATTTGAAATCAGAAGCTTTCAGAACACTGCTCCTTCATCATCTGATGAAGAAGCTTGTGATTTCAAATAAATCTGTTGGAATATAACCTGACATTGTGACTTCTGAATTTGCTTTAGTTAGAATTGTGCTTTTATTATAAGCACATACATGTATACATTTTTCAAATCTCATCAAAGTCTGAATTTGAAAGTAAGAGTACGATCATTTTCCTGTGTAACATTTTTGAATTTTCCATTTAATTTTAGGCTGGGATTTACTGGCTAAATTTAATGGATCATTACGTTACGGACTGGATTCTCGTTATAACAGCTCTCCTGCAACTCATCGGTCTCAGCTGGATCTATGGTCAGTCAATCATAAAAGAGACCGAAACAAATAAACATATTAAATTTAAAGTACTTTGTGAAAATTAAGGTTTCTTTATTAAAATCAGACCAAATGAATCAGATGCTGGCAGACGTGTATCAGAATTCACTTGCTCTTCCTGACAATGAAACCTAATTGGTTCCAGAAACCAGCATGAAACACACAACATCATTTTTTGCATCCTTCACTCAGGATCCACTTGTTTTTGCTGGATTTCAGCCAATTTTACTACAGTCATTGTCTTGTTAATTGCTGATACTTGTATTATTGCACAAATCCAAGATCACATAGGGAGTTTATCTTTCTGCTGTTAGATTGCTTCACAAATATGTGATGTACAAAGGTTCCTGACTGACCTTCAGTAGCAGTGATAATATTAGCAGCCAGCTTGCAGTTACTGTGTGTTTGTTGTATGTAGTGAGGCAGCACAGAGCCCAGACTGTGTAAGTATGAGTTTTATAGCAATATAAGTACTTAAGACAATGAGACCATAAGACAGAGGAGTTGAAGTAGGCCTTTCACCCCACTGATTTTGCGCCACCATTCAATGAGGTCATGGCTGATTTGACTATCCTTCACTCCACTTTCCTACCATTTCCCCACAATGTTTGATTCCTTTACTGATTTACAATCTATCTTACATGAATAGACTTATATACCTAGCCTCAACAGCACTCTGTGGTAAAAAGAATACCACTGCACTCTAAGAGCAAAAAGTCTTCCTCATCTCTGTCTTAAATATGTAACCTCTTGGTTCTCAGGAGATGCCTTCTGGTCCCAGACTCTAGCATAAGTGAAAACAGCCTCTATTCCTATATCTGATCAAGCACAATCGTTAACAATCATATACTTTTCAAAATAGATCGCCTCTTATTCCACGAAATTCAAAAGAGCTCAAGCCCAAACTACTCGAACACTCCTGAAAAGAAAATCTCTCCATATCCGAAATTAATCTCATGAACCTTCTTTGGACTGCCTCCAAAGCCAATATTTTTTTTTTGAGGGGGAGATGATGACCTGATGATATAATCGCTGGATTGTTAACCCAGGTACTGCCTTAGGGATCCAGGCTCGAATCCCATCATGGCAAATGGTGCAATTTGAATCATAAAATCTCTGCAATGTGGAAGCGGGCCATTTGGCCCAACGAGTGCACACCAACTCTTTGATGAGCATCCTACCCAGACCCAGACCCAGACCCTGACCCTATCCCCGTAATCATGCATTTCCCATGCCTAACCAGCCTAGCCTGCACATCCGTGGACATTATAGAGGAAATTAGCACGGCCAGTCCAACCAAGCTGCATAACTTTGGACTGTGGGAGGAAACTGGAGCACCTGGAGGAAACCCATACAGACATGGGGAGAATGTGCAAAATCCACACAGACAGCCACCTGAGGCTGGATTTGAACCCAGGTCCGTGGTGCTGTGAGGCAACATTGCTCACCACTGAATCACTGTGCTGCCCCGTTTTATTGAATTCAATAAAAATCTAGAATTAAGAGTCCAATTATGACCTTGAATCAATGTCAATGATTGAAAAAACCCCTCTGGTTTGCTAATGTCCTTCAGGGAAAGAAACTGCTATCCTTACCTGGTCTGGACAACATGTGACTCTGGACACATAGCAGTATGGTTGACTCTTAACTGCTCTCTGGGATGGACGATAAATTCTACTGAGCCAGTGGCATCCTCATCCCATGGAGGAATAGAAACTGTTCCGAATATTCCAGCCATGGTCTCACTAGTGCCTTGAACATTTATAACAAAGCTTACCTATTTTTGTATTCTGTTTGCTTTGAAATAAAGGCCAACTATCCATTTTCCTTCCCTCATACCCATAAAATTTAAAGGCCAGGCTTTTCAGATTTATGCACAAGGAACCCCAAATCCTTCTGTGCTGCAGCTTTCTGCAGTCTTTTCAGTCAAATAATATTCAACTCCTCTATTCCTCCCGCCAAAGTGTATTACTCACATTTTTCCACTTTATATTCTACCTGGCTAGTTTTTGTTCTTTCACATAACCTGTTGTATCTCTCAATAGAATCTTTGTGTCATCCTCACCAAATGCCCTCCCACCTATTTTTGTGATCTGGAAACTTGGTGATTGTATATTTACTTTCTTCATTCCAGTCATAATCGAGGCCCTAGCTCTAATCTCTGCCATCCTGAAAATGTCCCCACTTTGGGTGGCACAGTGGTTAGCACTGCTACCTCACAATAATTCTGTGTTGTTTTGTATCTTGAGGACCACAATAGCACAGAATTACTGAGCTGAAACCAATAGCTGAGTTCTGTAGCCATGAAGATGGCCTCAACCACGATCTTGGTTACAAGTCGTACTACATGTGACCCCATTACACTGTTCTGTACCTGTAAGATCTTCCTTACTGTCCAGTTTTGACACCATCACCTTGATAACTTATTATGATCTCTCTACCTTATTTAATGTGTACAGTTTTGGATTAGTACTTGTTACTTTGGTTAGACCCTCGGCGTGTGACTCTTATACCTACCATGTTATTCCAGTCATTTGGTTTGTCTCCAGAACTACCTTATTTTTAATATTTTGTAATTATCTCTCTTCCTTAATGAATCAGATTATAGATCATCCCTTCACCGCTATTCAGCTGTTGACACTTTATTCACACCATCTGACACTCTTGATCACCTGCAGAGACCTATTATTCAGTCTGTCAACACTCCACTCACACCACGTGTATGATATTTTGATCTCTCTGATTATAAACTCTGTGTCTGTGTGCTTCTCTTTACTTCACCTGACGAAGGGGCAGTGCTCCGAAAGCATTTGATTTCAAATAAACCTTTTGGACTATAATGTGGTGCCATGTGACTTCTGACCTTGTCCACCCAGGCCAACACTGGCAGCTCCATATGTTGTGGTTACAACTTCATTAAAAGCCCGTTAAGTATCCATACAAACACTGTCAGTCTAGAACAACCCTACAGTGTTACTTATATTGATCCCAGACATAGCAGGCAGGCAGGGGGAAGGAGTGTCCTGCCTGATGGGTAGGGATCTAAAGGTTCTACTGCATAGTGTGGTGTTGAGGTGGGATTTCTTCTTACCCCTGGATTGGTAAGATCAGGGCATGACATGACAACCTGGTCCGAGGTTGCCACCTGGATCAGTGCAATCTCAGCCATCTGGAGGAATACCCAGCAGTGAAAGAAGGAAGTCAATGATCTTCTCCACTTTGCTAGTAAGTGCTACCATGTTTGTTATCTCACCCTCACCGTAACTCTCTTGCTATACCCACCTTCCACTGAGTCTCATGCCCTACCAATCTCACTACAGCTTGCAATCTGTCCCCCTCCGCTCACTCACACCTACCCTAATCCCAGACACCATTAATCCTGCAGTCCCTCTGCACTGCTTGTTCACTCAGGATACCTCCCAGCTGCACCTACAGTAACAATTGGGACACGTCCTTTCATCTCCATTAATACCTGCCTCTGTCTCATTTCAGGAAGTAAGCAGCCCACAGTAGAGCAGAAAGACTCAAGCCAGGTGGTGGGCTGACCTTCATTCAGTTCCTAACCCCTTACGTGGAGTAAACACTAATGTTGACCACCCTGAGCAGCTGGTTGCCCATGTCTAAGCACATGGAATTGGTATCAGAGACTGCCCATGACTTACTGTGCCAGCACCCCATTACACCCTCCTTGATTTGACAGATTCCTGTTGACAACCACAACAAGATTCCTTCCTTTGTGTCTGCACTAAATGGCAAGGAGCGACTGGAATAATATCCCTGGCTGAGGTAGCAAACACACAAAGGCAAAAGGCAAGGCAAGGGAGAGGTGTTGTGAGCATCCAGGCCAGCTCAGAATGAGTGAGAATTGGGACAGCAAGTGACCAGCCTGGAGATGCAGCCTGGGTTCATGCTCTTGGGTGTGCTGGCCGAGGCATTACAATGATAGTCACTGGGGCAGACTGTGGTGCAGTACTGAAGTGTAGAAATTTTCTGAGATGGCCCAGCAAGATATTAGAGACTGGCACATATCAGATCCAATACCATGAATGTAAAGTGTATGTGGCTGGCATCCTTGGAGTATTCTCTGAGACCTCAGTGCCTAATATTTAGGTCATTTGGAGCAGGTAACAAGCTGAATTCACGAGATCCCCACTCTAATCTCCGGGTCAAGTTTTCTCAATGTTGAGCTTGTTAGGTGAGTTTAAGATAGGAAGCTGAATATTAGTTAGGCGTGTTGTACCATTAGCTTGCTGCTTAATAGGGAATAATCCCATTAATTAGGAACTCATCACTGCTGAGTGACAGATTCAGCTCATTGCTTACTGAAAGAATAAAAAAAAATATGGTCTTCCCGACATCAGAATTGCTACAGTTCTCATCCAATTCTCGAATAAACCTTGCCAAGCTCACATCATCCAGATCCCGACAAGATACTGCTGTCGATCTTCTATCAGCTCACCAATTCACTATCCATGGTCATACTGTACACCCAGCACAATGGGCTCTCAGGTTATTAAGGAGCCTCATGTGTGGTACTATATCAAATGTTTGAGCTGATCCAATATAACTGGATTTCTTTAGGAATCCAGCAACACCCACATGCTACAGTTGCAACATATCACCTAAGTGGTCATCTCTATTGCATTTCACTCAATGGTGTATTTTATAAGTTTTAATTAATTACACTTATACCCCTGTTCTTTACATTGGAAACACCCCACTCTTTACCCTTCATTGGTTTCTATCAGTATTAATCGTATCCCTAACAAGTGATTTGTAATAAGATTAGAGAAAATTAGCCTATTTTTGCTGTTGTTCACATGTTTCTATATTTAGGGTTTGTTATGAACTCTTCACTTTCATATTTTACAAGTCCTTAGCAGAAATAGACCCATTCAGCCCCTCAAGCCTGCTCCACCATCAATACGGTCATGATTGATCTGGTTGTGTTTCAAATTCCAAGTTACCTTCATCGCCCAAGAAGAACTCATTCCAGGAAAAGCTTATGTTTCCAATTTGTGCTGGGATGGACAGACCCTTGTTCCCAAAATGGGAGAGAAAGATCAATCAGTTGGTGACAAGAATCAATTTCCTTATCCTGTTTGAAATCTGGAGCAATCCCTTCTCTGGGTTAACCTGTTCATCAGTGCCACCCTGTACAAGATGAACTTCAACAGTAAACAAGCTGCCCTAAAGACAGGACAGAGTGAGTGATGGTGTCTCTCTTCTTCCTTGTTGTTCACAGGGACAAACAGATTCATCAAGGACATTGAGATGATGATTGGGGAAAGGACTTGGCTCTTCTGGCTGTGGTGGAGAATGTGTTGGATTCTGATCTCTCCGTGTTTGCTGGTGGTAAGAAGCTGTTACACATTATTTTGATTTAAACTGAAAATACCCAATCTCTCATTCTGTTTCTGATTTAGTTTTGTATCTTATCCACATTCAGGCAGTCTTAATCTGGTCCTTGACAACATTTGCCCCACTAAGATATGGATCTGTTGAATACCCTGTCTGGTCAGGAGCACTGGGCTGGTGTATGACCATCTTCTGTATTATGTGGATCCCCATCATGGCTGTGGTGAGAGTTGTCCAAGCTGAGGGCCCCACCTTGTGGCAGGTGAGGGACGCTTTGAAATCTTTTAAAGATTAAGGAACAGAGAACATAAAATTAGGTTTTGGATCATGATAGATGCAATGCAAAGCATATTGTTTCAAAGTCAAAATGTCTTTTTGTTGTCCTTTCACTTATGCTCAGTTCAGTCCACCGTGATACCATCTTGGTTCAGGCACTAAAGCTGGAGTGGACTGGAAGTAGTATCTGTGAATGTTTGAATATACAACTAAAAGAAAGTGGATCGGTTAGCTCAGTTGGTTGGATGGGTGAGTTGGTGATGCTGAGTGATGCCAGTCCCTGTACCAGCTGAGTAAAAAATGAGGTCTGCAGATGCTGGAGATCACAGCTGAAAATGTGTTGCTGGTCAAAGCACAGCAGGCCAGGCAGCATCTCAGGAATAGAGAATTCGACGTTTCGAGCATAAGCCCTTCATCAGGAGGGCTTATGCTCGAAACGTCGAATTCTCTATTCCTGAGATGCTGCCTGGCTGCTGTGCTTTGACCAGCAACACATTTTCACCTGCACCAGCTGAGGTTACTGTGATGAACTCTCCTTCTGGAACTCTCCCCTTGATCCTCAGGTTAAACCACCATCAATCACCTCGCTCTCTGTTGAGAGAGCAGCCCTGTGATCTGATAGGACTATGGTTATTTCAATGTTACAAAAAAACATAATTTATCACATTTATGCAATTAAATCAAAGATAGGTTTTAAAATAATAAAAGAATTGCACTATTGGAACACATCACAAATATGGACACATCAGTGTGTTGCAATACCTTGGAAAATGCAGGTCACCTTAATTTAACAAATATAAACAAAAGGTCCACTAAACTCTATATTTTGTATTTCAGTCATGGATCACAGATTGTTAGGTTGATTTCATTAAATTCTCAATCAATTCACACACTATTTATGCACCTTACAAAGTTGGAGTTTGGACTGTTTCAAAACTATCTCTCAGTTTCAGAATGGTGTCTTCTGCATTGCAGATCTTTACGTTTGTCTGGTTGTAATAACAAGTAGTGGCATTAGGTGGTGGGATTCAGTAGTTTTCGAATAAAGTCCACGTGGAACATTTCCTGGTTTCAGTACAGGTTTGTCAAGATCAATCTCACATTTTGTTTCTTCATGCTTTCAATGAGAGAAAAGGCAGGGAGACAGTGAGTTTTGAGGAAGGAATTCCAAAGTCCCATAATTCAGCAACTGAGGGGCCATCTACTAATGGTCAAACTATTTAAACAGCAAGGGTTCAAAATGCTTGATTTAGACAACCACACATGTCACAGAGATTTCCAGGAAAGGGTGAGCCAAGACCATGGAAAGATTTGGAAACAAGCAGGAGAATGTTAAACTTGAGTACTTACTTAAGCAGGAGCCAATATGAATTAGTGAGAAAGGAATGATCGATGATCAGGACTTGATGTAATTAAGAGCACAGATTTGAATTATTAAGTTCACAGAGGGTCGGATTTGGGAGGTCAGCTGAGTTGTTACTTGAATAGGAGAAAGTGAGGACTGCAGATGCTGGAGGTCAGAGTCAAGAGTGTGGTGCTGGAAAAGCACAGCTGGTCAGGCAGCATCCAAGGAGCAGAGAATTAATGTTTCGGGCTAAAGCCGTGATGAAGGGCTTTAGCCAAAAATGTCGATTCTCCTGCTCCTTGGATGCTGCCTGACCTGCTGTGCTTTTCCAACATCAAACTCTCGATTTGCTATTTGAATAGCCAAGTGCCAATGGCATGACTGCATGGGTGTGGATTTTTGCAACAGAGGATTTCTGTAACTACAGAGGAATCGAATCAGATGATGCAGGCAAAAATATATGGTTTTAGTGGTGTTATGAAAATGTTGTCAGAAGTTCATTTCAGCATCAAATACAGATCAAAACAAATCGTCACAAGTAGGGTGATAAAGAAAGTTTATGGCGTACTTGCCGTTATTGCTCAGGGAACTGAGTACAAGAATCAGGAGGTCATGTTACAGCTTTATAAGACTTTGCTTAGGCTGCATGACGACTATTGCGTTTAATTCTAGTCGCCACATTACAAGAAGGATGTGGAGGCTTTGGAGAGGGTGTAGAAGAGGTTTACCAGGATGAGGCTTGGATTAGAGGGTATGAGCTCTAAGGAGAGGCTAGAAAAACTCAGGTTGTTTTCTCTGGAGCGGCTGATAGAAGCCTACAAAATTATGAGATGGATAGATAGGGTTGACAGTCAGAATCTTTTTCCCCCCCACAGTTCAAAAATACTAAGAGAAGCATTTAAGGTGAGAGGGCAAAAGTTCAAAGGAGATGTGAGGGGCAAGTTTTTTTACACAAAGAGTGTCAGGAGTCTGGAACAGGCTGCCGGGGTGGGGGTGGAGGCAGATATGATAAAGGCATTTAGGAACTTTTAATTAAAGACATGAATATGCAAGGAATGAAGGGATGTGAACCAATGGCAGGCAGAAGAAAATAGTTTAATTTTGCATCATGTTCGGTACAATATTGTGGACTGAAGGATTAGTGTCTGTACCGTACTGTTCTATATAAGACCAAGGTTATGATTTGTCTGTCTCAACTACACAAAGTTCACAGAATCTGAGTTGTTATGGTGCAGAAAGAAGCCATTCAGCCCATCATGCCTGTACCAGCCCTCTGAATGCGCAGAAGGCCTTAGTATTATTCCCCGGCTTTTTCCCATAACCCTGGACATTATTCCCATTTCAGTGATTATCCAGCGCTGTCTCTAGTACACCGAATGATTCTGCAATAAAAGATCAAAACAATGGCACTTTTAAAAGGAGGATGACAGACAAAGGCAGTGACCACAGGGTCAGAGAAAGACTGACCCTGCTGTCTGACACAGCAGTGAATCTGCACTATCACTGCTTTTGCTGTTTGAGTTCATGTATCTCTGGACATTAGAGTGCACTTAGGAAAATTTAACAAACAGTGAAATTCACAGCTGACCTTAGAGGAACCTGTGTGGGTGAGCTCACAGCACAGGAACAGACATGTGCATAGTTTGTACTTGTAATCTTGCTGTAAATCTACAGTAGTGAATAGAGTGGATTCTTTCTTAATTATATCTTTTATTGAGATCGGTCTGTTGATTAAATTTTAAAAATATAAACCATAGGTACTAAGTTAGCATGGAGCAGTGTTTTTTTTAAGAGCAAAAAGATGGTGCTATTTTCTGGGTCTGTAGATTGTGAAGGAGCAACGATGACCTTTAGTTGAGTGAGGTGCTCTTCCTATCAGATGTGGGAGTTTAGGGAGCATTTCCATGTTACTGATGGTTACTTCTGCAGGAAGTGTCTTTGATTGTGAATCCTATCAGATCGCATGGTTCGGTTGGACCAGCAGTTAGAGGCAATAAGGAATTTACAAGAGCTAGGGAATATGACGGGTGGCAGTTATAGGAAGCGAGAAAAGCCGCAGAAACATTCAGGTAGATGGGTTAACTCCAGGAAAATTAGGATGGGTAGGCAGGTAGTACAGGAGTCTTCTGTGGCTGTCCCCATCTCACACAAGTATGCTGTTTTGGAAAATGTAGGGGTTGATGGACTTTCCGGGGAATGTAGCACGAACAGCCAAATTTCTGGTCCGGAGACTGGTTCTCAATGTAATGAGGGGTACGTCAGGTTCCAAGAGATCAATTGTGAGAGGGGACTTTCTAGTCAGAGGCATAGACAGACACTTCTGGGGCCAACAGTGAAAAATCAGAATGGTGTGTTGCCAGGATCAAGGATATGTTGGAGAGAGTGCCGAATGTTCTCAAGGGGGAGAGGGACCAGCAGGAGGTCATTGTACACTTTGGAACTAATGATATAGGAAGGGAAAAGGATGAGATTTTAAAGGGACAATATAGAAGCTTAGGCAGGAATTCAAGAGGAGGTTCTCTAGGGTAGCAATATGTGGAATAACCCTGGTACTACAAGCTAATGAGGGTATGAATAGAAGGAAAGAGCAGATGAATGTGTGGCTGAGGAGATAGTGCAGGGGAGAAGGGTTTACATTAATGGATCAATGAAATCTCTTCTGGGGTAGAAGTGACCTCCACAAGAAGGATGGATTGCACCTGAATTGGAAGGGGATGAATATACTGGCAGGGAAAATTGCTCGAGCTGCTCAGGAGGATTTAAACTAGTAAGGTGGGGGTTGGGGGGGGGGTGGGGGGCGGAATAGTGGGACCCAGGGAAATAGTGAAGAAAAAGATCAATTTGAGATTGGTTGGAAAGGTAACTAGTTAAAGCAGGCAAGAACAAAGCAGAAACCAACTACAGGTTGGACTGATAAATTAAACGAATTATTTCAATTCAAGAGAGCTAACGGGGAAGGCATGGTTAGGAATATCGGACTGGGATGTCATTGCAATTACAGAGATGTGGCTCAGAGATGGACAGGATTGGCAGCTTAATGTTCCAGGATACAAATCCTATAGGAAGGATAGAAAGGGGGGCAAGAGAGGAGGGGGAGTGGCATTTTTGATAAAGGATAGCATAACTGCTCTACTGAGGCAGGATATTCCTGGGAGTACATCCAGGGACGTTATTTGGGAGGAATTGAGAAATAAGAAACGAATGATCACCTTATTGGGATTGTATTATAAACCCCACCAATAGTCAGTGGGAAATTAAGAAACAAATTTGTAAGGAGATCTCAGCTATCTGTAAGAATAATAGAGTTGGTATGGTAGGGGATTTTAACTTAGACTGGGACTGCCATCGTATCAAGGGTTTTGATGGAGAGGAATTTGTTAAGTGTGCTGAAAAAAATCTTCTGATTCAGTATGTGGATGTACTGACTAGAGAGGTGCAAAACTTGACTTACTCTTGGGAAATAAGGCAGGGCAGGTGACTGAGGTGTCAGTGGGGGAGCACTTTGGGGCCAGCGACCATAATTCTATTCGTTTTAAAATAGTGATAGAAAAGAATAGACTGAATCTAAAAGTTGAAGTTCAAAATGGGAGAAAGGCCAATTTTGATGGTATTAGGCAAGAACTTTCAAAAGCTGATCGCGGGCAGATGTTTGCAGGTAAAGGTACAGCTGGAAAATGGGAAGTCTTCAGAAATGAGATAATGAGAATCCAGAAATAGTATATTCCCGTTAGGGTGAAAAGAAAGGTTGGTAGGTATAGGGAATGTTGATGACTACAGATGTTAAGGTTTTGGTTATGAAGAAAAAGAAAGCATATGTCAGGTATTGACAGCAGAGTTCGAAGGAATCCTTAGAGTATAGAGGCAGTAGGAGTATACTTAAGAGGGAAATCAGAAGGGCAAAAAGGGACATGAGATAGCAATGGCAAATAGGTTTAAGAAAAATCCAAAGGAATTTTATAAATACATTGAGGACAAAAGTGTAACTAGGGAGAGAATAGAGCCCCTCAATGATCAGCAAGGAGGCCTGTGTGTGGAGCTGCAGGAGATGGGGAAGATACTAAACAAGTATTTTACATCAGTGTTTACTGTGAAGAAGGACATGGAAGATATAGAATGTAGGGAAATAGATGGTGACATCTTGAAAAATGTCCATATTGAAGAAGAGGTGGTACTGGATGTCTTGAAATGCATAAAAGTGGATAAATTCCCAGGATCTAATCAAGTCTACCTAAGAACTCTGTGGGAAGCTAGAGAAATGATTGCTGAGATATTTGTATCATCGATAGTCACAGGTGAGGTGCTGGAAGACTGGAGGTTGGCTAACGTGGTGCCACTATTTAAGAAAGGTGGTAAGGACAAGCCACGGAACTATATTTCAGAGAGCCTGACATCGGTGGTGGGCAAGTTGTTGGAGGGAATCCTGAGGGACAGGATTTATATGTATTTGGAAAGGCAAGTACTGATTAGGGATAATTATAATGGCTTTGTGCGTGGGAAATCATGTCTCACAAACTTGATTGAGTTTTTTGAAGAAGTAACAAAGCAGATTGATGAGGGCAGAGCGGTGGACATGATCTATATGGACTTCAATAATGTGTTCAACAAGGTTCCTCATGGAATACTGATTAGCAAGGTTAGATCTCGTGGAATACAGGGAGAACTAGCTATTTGGATACGGAACTGGCTCAAAGGTAGAAGACAGAGGGTGGTGATGGAGAGTTGCTTTTCAGACTGGAGGCCTGTGACCAATGGTGTGCCACAAGGATCGGTGCATTTTGTCATTTATGTTTTGGTAAGGCAAATCAGAGCAGGACTTGTACACTTGTTGGGAAGGTCGTGGGGAGAGTGGGGGTGTGGTGGGGGGGGGTGTGCTTTGCTGAACAAAGAGACCTTGAGGTACAGGTTCATAGTTCCTTGGACGTGGAGTCACAATTAGATAGGATAGTGAAGAAGGTGTCTTGAATGCTTTCCTTTATTGGTCACAGCATTGAAATAGGAGTTGGGAGGCCATGTTGTGGCTGCCCAGGACATTAGTTAGGCCACTTTTGGAATATCATATGCAATTCTGGTTTCCCTCCTATTGGAAGGATGTTGTGAAACTTGAAAGGGTTCAGAAAAAAATTACTATGATGTTGCCAGGGTTGGAGGATTGAGTTTCAGGGAGAAGCTGAATAGGCTGGGGCTGTTTTCCCTGGAGCGTTGGAGGCTGAAGGGTGACCTTCTCGAGATTTATAAAATCATGAGGGGCTTGGATAGGGTAAATAGACAAGGTCTTTTCCCTGGAGTGGGAGAGTCCAGAACTAGACAGCACAGGTTTAGGGTGAGAGGGGAAAAATTTAAAAGGGATGTAAGGGGTAACTTTTTCATGCAGAGGGTAATCCGTATTTTGAATGAGCTGCCAGAGGAAGTGGCAGAGGCTGGTACAATTGCAACATTTAAAAGGCATCTGGATGTGTCTATGATTAGGAAGGGTTTTGAGGGAAATGGGCCAAATGCCGGCAAATGGGACTAGATTAGGTTGGGATATCTGACCAGCATGGACGATTGGACTGAAGGGTCTGTTTCTGTGCTGTACATCTCTATGACTCTATTTGCTACTTTTGCAAATCAATCAAAACATCAAGGTCTAAACAGCACAGATTTAATGAGATTGAGCTAATTGTTCCTGTTTGCTCTGCCCAGACCTCTCATTATTTTGTGAACTTTAGTGAAATCCCCCTCAGCCTCTTCCTCTCCATGGTGTGAAATTCCACATTCTCTAATCAAAACCTGGCAGTTAATTGTCAATCAGCATTAGTGGGTGCATTCTCCACGGCAACATCTCTGCCAATCAGAATTCATTTAGCAACCAATCAATAGTCTCCTTTCAGATGACAGAATTTACTTTTCACCTTGAATTGGTTGGGATTCTTGCAAAATGTCCCAATAAATGCAGGACAAAAGGATTTGACAAAATGTGTCTTTTCTCAACAATACATCTAAAGGATTATTTGATAAACTATTCTGTAATCCTTATCATTAATGCTAGTCAGTCTACATCATTTGCTTCTCTGCAAGTATTTCTAATGTAAACAGTGTTCGGTTTTCGGGTTTTGCCCAATTCACCAAGAATTTCTGTTTTTCGTTTCTTAATTCAGCTTACACTGTGGTATCTCTTCCCAATGAAAAGCTGCTCTGTGACATCATTACAGGATACTAAACCCCTAATGCAATGGTTAGGAGGTTGGTCTTTGAGGTTGTTGTAAACAGCAAGTTCTTACAGTCCTGCACTAGTAGGCAGGAGGGCCCATACAGTCTCCTCGTTTGCCATCCCATGCTTGTGTCCAGCCTACAACATTATAAGGTGTACGCAAAGCCTAGAGCATCAGTTAATATTCCCCTGCAATTGTGGGTTTGCGTGGTAAGGGGAGAACAGGAAGGCTCAGAAAAGGAGATGGCTGACTCTATCAATGAGACCAGCTCAAAGTCCCAGCCTATCCAGATATTCATTGCATTCCTGACCTTGCTGTTGATTCTCCCTACTCTCCCTGGACCTTCGCTCCCATTTCCTGTCATGTGACCTCACTACTGGCTCCGCCTGTGGAACTCCAGCACTTTGATTCTGGAGGTTGCTTCTGGTGCCAGCAGTGACCATTACTCTCTGTGGCACTGCTGGTCAGTCAGATTGGCAGGCAGTTTTGTTCAAGGAAAATGCACAAAATGGAGGATAAAAATCCCATATCCAACCATTTGATGCTCTGAGCAGCTTGAAGTGACTCTGGCACAGCCATAACCTGTACGGATATATTCCCCACCATGTCTTCGGGTTGTCGGACAGGAAACCTTGCTATCCGAAAAATCCTGGTCATTGTCTTTATAATTTGTAGGTTAATTGACTGGCTACTGGTGCTCATGTTTCCCGTCTTCCACCTTAAGTGAATCCATGCTTCTCCATAGCACTGTGGCTTAAACCACACCAGGCCTTGTTCATCTGCCAGCCCTGTCCTTGTTGATCACTATGAGACGATAATCCAACATCACACTTTTAAAATTTTCACCCCTGTATCATTGAGCAAATCCTCTCTCTCGTACCCTCCTCCAACTGTGTGAACCATCAAAATACCTGCACTCCTACAATTCTGACATTTGTTGCAACACTCACCATTTCACTCACTCTCCCATTGGTAACTGTGCATTCAGCAGGGTTAACCTTAAACATTGGAATTGCCTCCCTAAACCTCTTCATCTCACCATGTCTCTGACCTTTAACATTTAATGAATTGCACTAAGGTCATTGCATCAAACTGATTGTCTGTGAAAAGTCCATTTCTTTCAGTGTGTCTCACTGCCAGTGCACAACAGGATCAATTGAAGTGTCTGGATGAAAGTATAATCTTTGTCATGAAATATTGTTTGCTATAGTGTGAATTATCAGGTGTCGGAATAATCTGATTGGGAACCAGATTTCTTTTCCACTTAACAGTGGGTGAAAATCCAACAGAAATGATCAAACATTTTACATTTCCATTCACAGAAAATATCTGCTGCTTGCACATCAGCTCCTGATTGGGGTCCCTACTTGGAACAACACAGAGGGGAAAGATACAGGAAGAAGCCTGACTCTACAGAAGACCCAAACTGTGTGCACCTTCTGGTCATTCCTGAGAAGTAACAACGCAAAGGAAAATTCCTGTTCAATTGGTAAACATTGGTCCTGAAATTCCACAGCCATTCTGGAGTACAATCAGTGTCACTTCATTGAGTGCTCCCTTGATCAGTCAGCACCTCAGCCAAGACCCAGGGATAAGATTTGCTGAAGTTTCCTGTGCCCACTGTAAACATGGGCATCAATTTGGGGCAGGATGGGGCTGCTGAGAATTACTGAGCATTCAAGTTCCTGCATCATGAGTGTTCAGTCATGTTCCTCCCTGCGTCCTGGTGATAATACACAGGATTCCAGTCTCTGTACATTGTGGACATTAGCTCCTGCTCTCACAGCCCCCACTTACAGTCTGCACTGCCTGGGGGTTCCCAACAATTAACGACAGGATGAGGGAAGATTTGATGCAGCGGAATCTGATTCAAAATGATATTAGTCATAGAAGGTGCAGAAAGGGTTAATGCTGAGGATTGCATTAAGAATGGCCATATCAATATCATCATTCTGATTTGGGTGGAAGAATAGTAGCTTGATTAATAAAACCTACCACTGAAATCCTCTTTACAGTCTCTGTGACAATGTCTACCATATCAGTGGAATATGTACCTATTGCTAACATGTAATAAATGACACATTGGTTAAGACAAAGGCCTGTGCTTGTTGGAGGACCAAGTGTTTTTCCTCGACCACACTTGATAAAATGAGCCCTGCAAATCCCTGCCAGGAAGGATATGTTGGCAGTGAACCTGCCTTGATGGTTTGATAGTATGAGCAATCTCTAACATGATGAGCAGTGGTGCAGGTTCCGGTGAGCTTTGAAGGTATCTTCAGGTATAACTTTAAGATGATAAACGCATCGCAATTTTTGACAAGACAAAATCAACAGAGTGAGATTCATCTGGTAGAACACATTAAAGTGATTGGGATTGTCTTTAACCCCACATGCAGCTCTGAAGAGAATGGGAAATGTCTACTGGGCAGCACGGTGGTTCAGTGGCTAGCATTGCTGCCTCACGGCGCCAGGGACCCGGGTTCAATTCCTGCCTTGGGCAACTGTCTGTGTGGAGTTTGCACATTTTCCCTGTGTCTGCATGGGTTTCCTCCGGGTGCTCCGGTTTCCTCTCACAGTCCAAAGATGTGCAGGTTAGGAGAATTGGCCTTGCTAAATTGCCAGTAGTGTGAGGTGCATTAGTCAGGGGTGAATGTAGGGGAATGGGTCTGGGTGGGTTTCTCTTTGGAGGGTCAGTGTGGACTTGTTGGGCCGAAGGGCCTGTTTCCACACCGTAGTGAATTTAATCCAATCTAAAAGAAGGGGGACCCATTCATTACACTTGCAAACAAGGTGTGAATCATCTATTTTGACAACATAAGCATGAGAAAATCCTCCTGCACAGCTATACACAGTAGCAGCTTTGTTATACAGCAACATACAAGGCGGCACGGTGGCACAGTGGTTAGCACTGCTGCCTCACAGTGCCAGAAACCCGGGTTCAATTCCCACCTCAGGTGACTGACTGTGAGGAGTTTGCACATTCTCCCCGTGTCTGCGTGGGTTTGCTCCGGTTTCCTCCCACAATCCAAAGATATGCAGGTTAGGTGAATTGGCCATGCTAAATTGCCCATAGTGTTAGGTAAGGGCCAAATGTAGGGGTATGGGTGGGTTTCGCTTCGGCGGGTCGGTGTGGACTTGTTGGGCCGAAGGGCCTGTTTCCACACTGTAAGTAATCTAATCTAAAAAAAAATTGAGATTTTGTATCATTAAATGAAAAGGAAGCTAAATAATCATATGAGGAAGACAAGGCAGCAGTAATAGTACTGTCAGCAAGATGTCATTTCAGAAATGGGCCAAATAGTACATAAAATTGGCACCTTGCCAATAACTGTTCTTAAGATATTGATTTTGCCTCCAAACTAGATACTTAATCAGAAACCGAACAAATACACTTTTATATTCAATGATCTAATGTACCAAGTTGCTCATAAACGTTGCATCAGATACACTTGATGAAATTCTGCAAGGTTTTAAAAATCACTGTCCAACAAATTAAATTCTTGAAAACACAATATTTATCAGGTGTTCAGCTTCCAGAGAAATCTATGAGTAATTTATTTAGTGATCTCTACATAGTAGTGGAAAAATATGACTATGAAGCCTTGAAATCACCCTTCATTGGAGATAGAATTATTGATGGATTACTGGTAAGTCTTTTTCAGTTTTGTTGTGGTCCAAAAAAAATTTTCAAGAAAGCCATTTAGATGGTGAGAGAAGCAAAAATCTGGAAGCAAAACAGATCAACATAAGACAGGAGGATCAACCTTACCACAAGATGTCAGCAGATTCTCTTCAGCTCCTGTGGTTCAAAAATCCTAAAGACAGTAGAATAACCAGTAGAGATTTGGCCAGACAGCAGATACTAGGAGTGAATGTCAATGCATTGGAGAAAGCAAACTTCACAGGCACAGACAGTATCCTCTTCCTACTTTTCCCTTTGAGCATTTTAGTCCTAAGAACTATATCTGACTTCTTCTTGAATACACTGAATGGTTTGATTTCAATCACTGTCAGTGGCAAAGAATTCCACAGGCTCACCACTCTCTGAGTGAAGAAGTTTCTCTTCATCTAATTCCTAAATGACCTCGTCTGTATTCTCAGATTGTGAGCCCTGGTTCTGGATTTCTTGGTCATTGGGAACATCCTTCCTGAATTTACCCTGTCTAATCCTGTTAGCATTTTATAGGTTTCTATCAGATATCCACTCAGCCTTCTAAACGATGGTGAATATAGTCCTAATCAATCCACTTTCTCTTCATATATCAGTCCTGTCATCCCAGGAATAGTCTAGTTGCAGTCTTTGTTGCAGTCCCTCCATAATTATTCCAGCAATCCATGAATCAGTCTATGAACCCATCCGTCTATGAATACATCTATGAATTCACCTGTCATTGAATCTGACCATCCAATCATGAATCCAACCAACTGTCTACCAAGTCCATCTGCCTGGAAATTTGGCCCACTTTCTGAGAATCAATCAGTACATTATTTCATGCACCTATCTGCAAATCCATCCTTAAATCTGTGTTTCCCTCCATGAATCTAGCTGGCGATCCATCCACACCTTTGTGAATCTTTCCATCTGTATATCTGCCCATAAATCCATCACATCATTGTTCTGTCTGTATGTGAATTCATCCATCGATCTGTTCATCTGTGACACTATCCATCCATGAATCTACCCATGAATCCATCCCTCATCCCATACAGTTTTGATGTGGACGGTCAAACTACCAGTTTATCTGACTGGCTTAGCAGAAACCACCCTATCACACAACTGAAACCGGGCTGTTTGAGCCCTTTTTACATATGCAGTTTTGACTTCTGATATCAATTGCTGTTTTACAAGAACTGTAATTCCAAACTTTAGCAGTGAAAAAGCCTTCTCTCCATCTCTATCTCTCCCAAAAGTCTCTTATTCAGAAAAACAAATTGCAGACTTAGTCAGCCATGGTGGACTAATTCTCTGAGCATGCCAAATACCACTGCACTCTTAATTGCCATCCACCTGTATCCCAACTCAGAAAAAGAATTGCAGTAAGATTAACCAAATGAAGATTCCCAATTTGGTTCTTGACCAATTGGACTCTAAGTCATGTGAACTAATACCAATGTAATAACTTTTCATGAAATTCAATTTGCAACTATTTTTCTTTCTCTATCCTTCTTCACTGTATTTGTGTGTGTGAATGAAGTAGCAGAGTTTGTTCCTCCATGTTTTGCATGTTTATTAATAAACCCCATCTACTGAGGATTCTATTATTTATTCTTGCACTGATGCAAATGGATTGATTTATCATTGCTTGAAAGGGGTCAGGAAAGATTTACAAGAATGTTGCCAGGGTTGGAGGGTTTGAGCTATAGGGAAAGGCTGAATAGGCTGGGGCTGCTTTTCCTGGAGTGTCAAAGGCGGAGGGGTGACCTTCTAGAGATTTATAAAATTACGAGGGGCATGGATAGGATAAATAGGCAAAGTCTTTTCTCTGTGTTGAGGGAGTTCACGACTAGAGGGCATAGGTTTAGGGTGAGAGGGAAAAGATATAAAAGGGACCTAAGGGACAACTTTTCACACGGAGGATGGTGTGGGTATGGAATGAGCTGCCAGAGGTAGTGGTGGAGGTGGATACAGTTATAGCATTTAAAAGGCATCTGGATGGGTATCTGAATAGGAAGGGTTTAGAGGGATACAGGCCAAGTGATGGTAAATGGGATAGATGAGGTTAGGATATCTGGGCATGGACGAGTTGGACTGAAGGGTCTGTTTCCTTGCTGTATATCTCTATGATTCTATGACATGCTATGTTTTAAATATAGGCATTATTTTAGCTTTCTAAAACTGGATCTCTGCCACAACTCCATTTCTGAATGAATTAATAAAAATGAGTAATTCCTTATCCCGAGATTATTTCAAAATATATGGATGCAATTGATCTAGACTGGAATTGGAAGGGGACCTATATCCTGATGGGGACATTTGCTAGTGCTACTCAGGAGGTGTAAGACCCATAAAGGATTTGTTTGGGTGGATAGATGGGTTGGGGGTGATGGGAGGTTTTGAGCATGCAAAGAGGCACTGAGAAAAGAGATAAGGTGAAGGCTGGTACAGTTGAGAGGAGGAGCAACTCAAATAGTCAAGGCAGGCATGAGCAAGGCAGAGAACAAGGTTAGTCTGATGAATGAGACTACATTTATTTCAAAGCAAGAGGCCTGACAGGTAAAGCTGATGACCTTGGGCATGGTTGGGAACATGGGAATAGGATATCATAGCTATTACAGAGACACAGCTCCGTGAAGGGCAGGACTGGCAGCTTAATGTTCCAGGGTATAGATGCTGTAGGAAGGATAGAAAGGAGGACAAGAAAGGAAGGGAAGTGGTGTTGTAGTTCAGGCTAAAATTACAGGTGTACCGAGGGAGAGTATTCCTGGGAGTAATGAGGTCAAAGCCAAGTGGTCCTGATGGAACTCAAACTTTCAGTGACTAGATTATTGCTAAGCAAGAGAACTGCTTGATAGCATTGTTGATGATACCTTCCGGCACTTTATTGATAATTGAGAAAAGACTGATAAGGTTTTAATTGGCCATTTTCAATTTGTTCTGCTATTTGTGTGGGACATATCTGGGCACTTTTCCATGTTGGCAGACACATGCTAGTGTTGCATTTGTACTGGAACAGCATGGCCGGGCTATTGCAAATTCTTGACTATGTCTTCAGTAATATTACTAAATTCTTTTCAAAACCCATAGCCTTTGCCCTATCCAATTCCTTAATGCATTTCTTGATATATCATGTGGAGTGAACTGAATTGGCTGAAGTACAGCATCTGTGAGATCTGCGGAGGAGGCCAAGATAGATCATCCACTCGATATATCAGGCTGATGGTTTGGCAAATGCCTCAATCTTGTCTTCTGCATTGATGTGTTGGGCTCCACCCATCATTAAGGATGGGGCTATTTATGAAATCTCTTCCTCCAGTGAATTGTTTATTTGGCCATCACCATTCAGGATTGTTTTGGTAGGCTGGCAGCGCTTAGATCTGAGCCTTTTTATCACATAGTCTGTTATTATACATAACGTGTTGTTAGCCACTAACAGTCTCCATTACCAGCTATTCATCCTCCTAGCCTGACTGTTATACACTCCCTCACCTGTCCAACTATCCTTTTCTGTCTTTGGCCTCTATGCGCACCTATTGTTTACTCCTTACTGCCTCGTCCAACATTTTCCTAGTTGTCATCAGTTCTGAGGAAGAGTCACTGGACCCAAAACATTAACTCTGATTTCTCTCAATAGGTGCTGCAAGATCTGCTGAGCTTTTGCAGCAATTTATGTTTTTGTATCGATCTGATTCATTGGTTATGGAATTCCTTAACTCTGTCTATCAATTGCTGCTGATGCTGTTTAGCAAACAAGTAGTCTTCTTTTGTAGCTTCACCAGGTTGATGACTTGGTTTTGGCTCCTGTCATGTCCAACCGCACTCTTCATTGAACTAGGATTAATTGATGGAATTGGCTGAGGCAGGGTAATGTTGGACCATGAGTTTGCAGGTTGTGTTGAAATACAACTCTGCAAATATAGCTCACAACACCTCATAGATGGCCAGTCTTGTGTTGCTAGATCCATTCAAAGTATATCCAATTAACATGATTGTAATGGCACACAACATGATGGAACGTATCCTCAATGTGAAGATGGGACTTTGTCTCCTCATGGACTGTGGGATGGTCACTCTTAATGATACTGTCGTGGTCAAGGATACCTGTAGCAGGCAGTTTGGTGTGGATGGATTGAGTATGTTTTTCACTCTTATTGACTTCATTGGAACATTTGCAGACCCTATCTAGCAGCTATATATTTTAGCTCTTGGCCACCCTTAGTGCTTACTCAAGGTAATGTTCAATGTGTATAAGTATTGATTCATCAGCTGGGGGGCAGTGAGTCAAGGGAGGGTGTGGTATGTGATAATCAGCTGGAGTTGTCCACGCCCATGTCTAAAGTGATTTCGTTTTACTTCATTGCATTCGGCATCAATGTTGATATCTCCCAAGGCAACTGCCTTCTAACTGTATGTCCCTGCTTTCATGACAGTTGGTTGGTCCAGCTGCTGGAACAGGTCATACCAGAGATGGTGATGACATTGTTTGGGATATTTTGTGCAATGCACGATGCCATGAGTATGACTATCAGTTTGACCAGTCTCTGAGACAGCTCTCCCAATTTTAACACTAGCCTCAGAAGTAAATAAGGAAGACTTCATAGAATTGACAAGGCTGAGACTGCCATTGTCATTTCTGGTGCCTTAGCCCATCTAGCTTCACTTCTTATTTGAGACTTTCTACCAATTGATACGAGTGAGTGATTTGCTAAACTATTTTGAGGGCAGTTACGAGTCAAGTACATTGTTGCATTTACACATTGGCCAGACCAGATAAGGGTGATATTTTTCTATCCTTAAAGGGCATTAGTAATGGTTTCATGTCATCATTAGTGACTTTCAATTTTATATTTAAATGAAAACTCAGATTTCAGCATCTGTCAAGAAGGAATTTGAACCCAAGCCCCCAGAATATTACCTGGCCCCTGGTTCCACGACCTCAGTAACAATGTCACAAGTCCATTTCTTTCCCCAAGTTGTTGTTGCAATCTTGGGACAGTAGGAAGATGATCTATCTAAGGGCAATTGTATCTGCAAAAGCAAATTACAAGAGTCCATGAGGAAAATTAATGAATAAACATCTACCTGGATGCTTAAAGGAATGAACAAGAATACAAATCAGATCAGATTTGGTCCAAGGTGTTACTTGCATTGATCTACTTCTGCTATTAGATAGATCCCAGGACTTCAATGCATGTTCACAATGGAATAGTAGCAACCAGTCTCTGATAGTGGCAATAGACATAAGAGATACTAAAGGTAAGGACAGAGATTGAGAACAGGAACTGGATTTTCAGGTTGAGCAGATAGGGACTGAGATTGAAAGCATGAGTAAGGTTAGGAGTAAAGGTGGGAGACAAGCCTGGCAGCCAGGCAGAAGCCAGGCTGGGAGCAAGACTGAGGCAAGACAGGAGGCAGATCGAGTGTGAGAAGAAGCTAAAGTCCCCACTATTGGCAATAGACATGAGGGATTTTAACAATAAGTACAGAGACTGGGAATAGAGTTGGGACTGAAGAGGATCTTGATGGATAAGTCAGGAGCTGGAGTGTTGGCGGAAAGGTTGTGGGAAGAGGGAAGCCACCAAATGGGAATGAAGTTAGAGTAAAATGTGCAATGTTGAAGGGATATATTGGCATAATTTTATTAACACAACATGAGAAATATGTACAGGAGTAGACCTTATAGGCCATTGAGCCTATTTTGTTATTTAATCCAACCATCACTGATCTTGGAGTGTGACTTCACTTCTCTGCCTGCTTCCCATATCTCCATATTCTCAAGAGACTAAATATGTCTATGCCTGTCTTAAATTTATTCAACAATGGAGATAACTTAATGCCCTGCAGCAGAGAATTACTAAGATTCACAACCCTTGGATTGAAGAACAACCATTTGATGAAGATGTTAAAGCAAAAACAATGTTAACAACATCCATAGGAGCTTCCTATATTTCATGAGTGCAAGAACGGATACACTTCCGAAACTGGATCAGGGTTACACTGCTTAAACAACTCAACAAGAATTCAGACTGCTGCTAGTCACAATGAGTCACTTTCCCTTCATGGCTGAGTAGAGAATTATCTGCAAGGATTTATTAAACCAAATTCCAGCAAAACATCTTCAGTACAAAGTATGCATGGAGGAGCAAAGTGAAGAATGATAAAATACTAATTAACCAAGTATTTCTGAAAATCTAGAGCACAGACCAACATGACTTTATGGAAGACTATGGGTTTAAATTTGATATGTTTTCAAGTAAAGCCTCAGATTTTAAATGGAGGTACTGTATTTATTGTACCTCCAATAATAAATAGTTCATTTAGATAGCATCAATAAAATCTTCAGTAGAGAATTGGCTGGTTGGTTAAAAAGAGAAGACATTCAAAACTGCATCATTTTACTGCCAAGAGCAATTAGGGAGCATGGTATATAACAGAATTTTAAGAGCACTTGTGATAGCTGAATCACTCTTGCCTAAAAACATAATTGTGACTCTTTGATGATTTTTGACAGATAATATATTAGCAATGTGACAGAAAATATTAAGGAAAACAATTGGCTCTCCCATCATTTCAATTAATTCAGTAAAAATGTAATTGCTTCAATCCAAAGCAATGGATATCACACTAAATTAAAAAAAAGTTAACTGATTAACACAATCTATCATCTGAATCTGAGAACACTATTAAAGATCCATATTATTTGTTGTTGGTGTTTCAGTCAATTTATGACATGGGCTGAAATTGTAGTTGGCTTGCTGCTGTAGTCTCTTCCTCTACCACCATGAGACCATCGCTCCTTCCCCATTAGCTGCATGTAATACAGCAAGGCATGATCCCTGGAAGATAGTTCCTCATGTATTGCTTTGAAACTGCTCCTTGGGGCTGTTTAAATAAAAAAAACAAATCTTTTATGGCATGTGAGTGTCACTGGCAAGACCAATATTTATTGTTCATTTCCAATTGTCCTTGAGAAAGTAGTGGTGATCTGACTTCTTGAACTGCTGCAATCCCTGTAATGTAAATATAGCCACAGGGTGATAAGAAATGATTTGTGATTTTAACCTGGCCGTGGTGAAGAAATGGTGATATAGGTTAAAGTCAGAAGTGGTATGGATTTGGAGGGAACTTGCTGGTGAGGGTGTTCAAATGGGATTGTCCTTGTTCATCTAGGTGATGGAAGTTGCTGGTAGACATGTGTGTTTGGAAGATGTCATTGCAGGATCAGTTTTGAGTTGCTGCAATGCAAGTTGTAGTTGATACACTTCTCACTCTACTCCTGTGCATTGATGGTGGAAGGAGTTAATATTTAAGCTGGGAGATGGTGCACCAATCAAGTGACTTGCTTTGACCTGGATAGTATTGAGTTGCTTGAATGATATCAAAGTTCATCCAGACAAGTAGGGAGTATTTCATTACAGCCCTGACTTGTGCCTTGTAGATAGTGGACAGGATATGTGGAATTATTTACCACAGAATTCTCAACCCCTGCCCTGCTCTTGTAGCAATGGTATTTTAATTGCTGGTCCACTTAAATTTCTAGGTGTTGAAGGCTGGGTTTCAGTGATGATGATGCCATTGGATACTACGGGGAGTAGGTTAAACTTTCTCTTGCTGGAGACTTCCATTGCATGGTACTGGAGTGTCAATAATGTTACCTAGCCACATACTAGGCCTAGTTTAAATATGTTCGAGGAGAAAGTGAGGTCTGCAGATGCTGGAGATCAGAGCTGAAAATGTGTTGCTGGAAAAGTGCAGCAGGTCAGGCAGCATCCAAGGAACAGGAAATTCGACGTTTCCTGATGAAGGGCTTATGCCCGAAACGTCAAATTTCCTGTTCCTTGGATGCTGCCTGACCTGCTGCGCTTTTCCAGCAACACATTTTCAGCTAGTTTAAATATGTTCAGATCTTGCATATGGACATGATCTGCTTCAATACCTGAAGAGTCATGAATGGTATTGATATTACACAATTATCAACGAACATCCCATTTAAGATTTTGTGATGAAGACAAACTGATTGATGAAGTAATTGAAGGTGGTTGGACATGCTGATCTCATAGAGTGATAGCTTGGTGTTAAGATACTTAGACTCCAACAACCATCCTTCTTTGTGTTATGTTTAACTCCAACCAATGGATAGCTCCCCCTAATTTACAGTTTCTTTCAATTTTGCTAGGGTTTCTTGATTCAGTCAATTTCTCCTTTGATGTCAAGAACATGTACCCTTTCTTCACCTTTGAAATACAGTCCTTTTGTACCTAGTTGGGCCAAGTCTGTAATGAGGTCTGGAGTTGAGTGGTCCCGGTGAACCCAAACTATGTATCAGTGAGCAGCTACAGGCTGAGTAAATAACACTTCTTTCACTTTACTGATGATTAAGATGAAACTAATAGGAAGGTAATTGACCAGATTGAAATTTTCCTGATTTTTCACATTTGGTCAATTTTCCACATTGATGGATAGTTGGCAGTTTTCCAACTGCACTGGAACTACTTATCTCAGGCTCGTTCAGGAACAAGTCTTCTGGACTACAGTGGGGTGTTGCCAGGGCTTATTGTCTTTGTTGCATTCATTGCCTTCAGTCATTTCTTGATTGCTATGGATCTTGATGGCTAAGGATTGCCATTACTATGCTAGAACCTTCTGCAGGCCAAAGCTGAGATGATTCATCCACACAGTACTTCTGACTAAAGTTGGTTACAAATTGTTTTGCCTTGTCTTTTTCACTAACGTTCTGGCCTCCTCCATCATTGTGGGTGTGAATGCTAGTGAACCATCGTACTTTGGTTGCGTACATAATTGCCCACCAATGTTCACCGCCAGCTGTAGCAGGACACAAGAACTTTGGTCTGAGCTGGGAAGTAGTAGAAATGCTCCTGAGTGTCTTCCAGAAGGAAACCTTGTAGAAATCTCCTCTTTTCTGACATCAGAACAGGGTTTTTAGTACCATCTTCAATCCTATTAACATGATCTTTCATTAAAATTTTCATATTTCAATTTATAAGCTGTGAGCATTCTGATTATGTGTTATGAGAACACACAACATAAAGTGTGTGATATTTGGAGTGTGATTTTCATGTATTATGTCTGGGATATTGACATACAGTAATACATCACAGATGAATCTCCAATGATGGTGCACATGCTAAGTCAAACTTGTACCTCTTTTTGCCAGCAAATTATATCACGAGGAAATATCCAGTTATGCATTCATTGTAGCAAAAAAAAATGCATTCACTTTGAGATTCTTGAAATTAATGTTGGTTCCAAGTAAAGTCAGTCGGTAAATCAAACAATTAGCTTTGTTTCCTGAATAGGTCAATTATGAAATTGCTTTTATCAGGCTTGATTTTTTTACCCAAGATCTGTGATAGAGTGGCCAAAAAATTGATGGAGACTTTCCATCACAATCTCGCTCCAGCCCCACACTGCTTGAAATTTTCGAAGGCTCTGCTCCAACATGTCAACAGCATTTGACCATCCCACCATGCCAATGAGCTTGTGGAGTAGGGACATTAGATTTCCTGCCTTCTGGTTCCATTTCTGTTAAGGAACCACACAATGAATGGGGGTTCAGAAGGCCTGCTAGTTCACTGCTTGAAGAGAGGCAACCCAACTGGTATTCTGTCTGCCACCACAAATATTCATAACCTCAAAGCTTATGTCCTACCTAAAATGTTATCTTAGGGGTACGTTGGGGGTTGTCTTAAATGAACTTCCTACTTTAGTAGTATTGCAGTGGATATACCATTGCAATATCATCCCATTTTCATGGGAACAACCGGAATTTTCACCTAGAATCTTACCACCACAAGTTGCAATCTAATGTGCTGTACTCACAGCAGGGTTGGTAGCAAGTAGAAATCCTACAGGAATCCTATTACTGTTGTAATCTTATCTCAAAAGGAAAATCACTTGATTGTGTCTGCTGTATTTTTGTTCTTGGATATAAGAAGAGTAGACAGACATTTTATTATTGAATTAAGAAAGAGAACAGGGAGACAAAGTCCATAGATCTTGCATGCACCAGCTCTTTAAACAAGTATCATTACCTAGTGCCAATCTGCTGCTGTACACCCATACCCTTATACATTGTTTTATTCCAAATAATCATCTAATCTCTTAACTGAATCCCACCCACTTCCAGGCAGTACATTCCAAACCTTCAATACTCAATGAGTGAAGAAAGCTTTTCCTGACTTCACCTTTGCTTCTTTTGCAATCACTTTAAATCGATGTGCTTCTGATCTTGTTCCTTTTATGAATGGAAACAATTTTCCCTGATCTCCTCTTAGCTTTCTTTTCCCTTCGGAGAATAATCCAAACTTCTTCAATCTATCCTTATAACCGAAGTCACTCATCCTTGGAGCCATTCTTGTCAACTATTTCTGTGTTATCTCTAATGTGTTTTTCACTTCCTTCCTATAATATGTCACCCAAAATTGTAATAAATAATGTAAATCTTCCTGTTTACATACTTTGGTTGGAGATGTGGATGATATGGAAATATGTAGAATAAATAATGTCATAGAAGACAATTTTAAATGTCAATGTCAGACAGACGTTGCTGGAGAAACTCACAAGGTTTGGGGGCATCTGTAGACGGAAAGCAGAGTTAATATTTCAGGACCACTGAAGATGGGTCATTGCCTCAATAGAAGTTTTCAAAACATCAATGAACTGTAGATGGTGAAAATCTGAAACACAAGCAGAAACGGAAATTGCTGGAGAAACTCAGCAGGTCTGGCAGAATCTTTGGAGACAACACAGAGTTAACATTTCAGGTAGGCTGAAGAAAGCTTGTTGGAGCTGAAATGTTAACTCTGTGTTGCCTCTACAGTTGCTGCCAGTCCTGCTGACTTCCTCCAGCAATTTCGGTTTCTGTTTTTGATTCAGTTTTCCAGCATTTGCAGTTCATTGTTGCTTCAAAAAAATTCATTGAGACAGATTTGAATGAAAACCAATCAGCTGTGACCATTTTTGCACAATTAGCTTAGATCAAGTGTGACAGAGGAGAGATTACTGTCTAAAATGCTACATTTGAATAATTAAAAGGGAATGCAGATAAGCTATTCTTATACCATGAGAGATAGATGCTTAATCCAAAATATTGTGTTAGGTTTCTCAACAATAAAGTAAACAGCTAGCAGACTACAGCGATGACTTGTATTCACATACAAACAGTTAATTCGGCTGTTTAATTCTTAAGTCTTAAAATGACTCAATATAGTGTCAGTCCGTGCTCTACTTATTGAATAACTCTCCATAAATGGAAAAATAATTACTTTGAAGAATGAGTTGAGGCAGAATTCTGTCATTGTGTTAAATGATCTAAGAGAGCTATTTGCATCTTTATTCTTTCTTTCACGATTTTGAGACCTCCCAATATACTTTATAATTGGTAAAACATATTTAAAGGATATCTAATGTTGTATTTTATGTTCAGCAAGGTCCCACAAATAACAATGAGATAGAGATCAGTGATATTTATTGGGTTAGTAGAGATTCTGTGAAGTCCCTTTTGTTCATAATGAGCTCCCCAACATTGCTCCGAGGATCATGGTGCAATGGTGAGAGAAGTAGTTCATGACATATAAATGACAGAAAGCCTGAGTCCAAAACCCACCGTAGCAATTTCCAGTACAGGGTGGAAACAAATGGTCAGCAACCTCTCCGCAGGAGACAAGAGGAGAAAAATGTCATTGTTTCGCTGCCAAATTATAAATGTATTTTCAAGTAGAATGTAGTCCTTAATTGCTTAGAATGACCTGTGCAGAATGGACACTTGCAGGAGGTTGTGGAGTGAGTCAGGCACCAGCTTTTTGCTACTTCACTATAACAAAACTTTACATCTCTAAAAAAGCAAGTGGAAAATTGGGAGAAAAATACAAAACCAATTTGAACAAATGTTAGCGTGATTAAGAGCTTTAAGGATGTTAAATTATTCAATTTTCTTGGACAAACCAACTTTGTTTAGGAATTAATTAATTTGGCATTGGTTGGGAAACCAAAATTACCTAGACAAGTTTGTCGCCTTGAGATTTTATTGAGCTCGATTATGTACAGCAGTGTTTTCTGGCACATATGCTGTCAGTCTGGCAATTTCACAGTGAACTGCCTTTTACTTTGTGCCGCAAGAGGCTAGCTAGACCTTTAGCAAATTCTGTCAAGATGTACTACTATTTCACAAATGTCTTACTTAAAATGCCTTAGGCAATAGCTTTCAAAGTTCTTGAACAAAACTAGACTGTTTCATGAGAATAGTTACCAACATTGGAAATAAGGATTGCTTTGTTCAATGCTTTGATCTGAATCTAGAAAATGGACTTATGTAACATCCAGGAAGTTTGGGTTAAAGGTGGAAAGTTCATTTAAGTACATCATTATTGTAGAACCACATTTGTTTTGTTGACAATCGTATTTCTAGCCATATCAGGCAATTAACTACATTGCTACACATGCTTTTATTTTTATGGATACAATTTTGAATTATGTTGACAAATGATTGCTATGGGACTAGATTAGTTTGGGAACATGGTCAGCATGGACTAGTTGGACCAAAGACTCTGTTTCCATGCTGTATGACTCTATAACTCTGTATTATTCTTATGTATAAATTGACGTTGAAGCATCATTCAGCTTTTTGTAATTCAGTAAAATATGTATATTTCGATTCATTGCTGACCCTGCTTCCAATACCTTCATTAAAATAAAAACTTGTGTACCAAAGTAATTAATTGTCTGATATAGCTAGAAATATGATTTTCTATAAAACTAATGTGGTTCTACAATATTAATCAATTTGAATGGATAAGGACTGCATTCTTCATGCAGATGTAACATACTTCTTAATTGTATATAAAATTATATGGGCCCAGATTTTTGAAATCAGCAATGATGCTGAATATGTTTTATCCATAAAGATTTTTGTAACCAAATCTTTTATGATTTTTCAACCAGAAATTCTAAGTTTGACTGAAGAATCCAAAAATGAGTGCTGACATCAGCAAGCAAATCATCAGATACTGCCTTATAGAGGTTTACAAAATTATGAGAGACATGGATGGGGTAAATAGGCAAAGTCTTTTCCCTGGGGTTGGGGAGTCCAGAACTAGAGGGCATAGGTTTAGGGTGAGAGGGGAAAGATGTAAAAGAGACCTACGGGGCAACCTTTTCACACAGAGGGTGGTGCGTGAATGGAATGAGCTGATAGAAGAAGTGGTGGAGGCTGGTATAAATACAACATTTAAGAAGCATTTGGATGGGTATATGAATAGGAAGGGTTTGGAGGGATATGGGCCAGGTGCTGGCAGGTGGGACTAGATTGGGTTGGGATATCTGGTCTTCATGGACGGGTTGGACTGGAGGGTTTGTTTCCATGCTGTACATCTCTATGACTCTATGAGATACAAGCCATGATTGGAGGTGCCGGTGTTGGAATGTTAAAAAACACACAACACCAGGTTATAGTTTAACAGGTGTATTTGGAAACACTAGCTTTTGGAGCACCACTCCTTCATCAGGTGGTTGTGGAATTTAAGATCGTAGGACATAGAATTTATAGCAAATTTATAGTGATGTAACTGAAATTATATATTGAAAAAGACATGGATTGTTTGTTAAGTCTCTCATCTTTTAGAATGACCATGTTGGTTTCAGAACTTTGGAACAGCACTCCGAAAGCTAGTGTTTCCAAATAAATCTGTTGGACCATAACCTGGTGTTGTGTGATTTTTACCATCAGATACAAGAATTACATATGGACATGTGAATGTACAAATTCACAGCAGGATTAGGCAGCTCAGCCCTCTGATTTTGTTGTGTTGTTCAATAGACCATGGCTGATTTGAATATGCCCCATTCTGCCTACAACTTACAATCTTCACCACCTTGCTTCTCGAGTATCTGTTTACCCCCATCTTAAAGATATTCAAGGACTCAGCTTTCACCATCTTGTGAAGCTGCAAGTTCTAATGACTCACAAATCTCGAGAGAAAAAAAAGCTTATCTCTGTTTTAAATGGATGATCCCTTATTTGTAAATAGTGTCCCCAGTTTAGATTCTCCCACAAGCAGCAACATCCTTTGCGTACCCATCCTATTAAGACCCCTCAGGACTTTATGTTCCAATCAAGTTGGCAGGAGACTGAATGGTTAGCACTACTGCCTCACAGTGCCAGGGGTCAGGGTTTGATCCCAGTCTCAGGTGACTGTCTGTGTGGTGTTTGCACATTCTCCCTGTGTCTGTGTGTGCTTCCTCCCACAATCCAAAGATGTGTGAGTTAGGTGTATTGGCCATGCTAAAGTTGACTATGGATGTGTAGGTTAGGTGCATTAGTCAGGGATAAATGTAAAGTAATAGGGTAGGGGAATGGGTTTGGGTAGGATACTCTTCAGAGGGTCAGTATGGACTTGTTGGATCTCTTTCTTATCTAAACTCCAGCTGATAGAAGCCTAAGCTATCCAATCTTTTCTCATACAAACTTGGGCATTCCAGCTATTGGTTCAGTAAGCCCTTTCTGACTGCTCCTTCATTAAAAATAAGCAGATCAATCCAAAAGACAGTGATCCTGATGTGGCCTCACCAAAGACTCAGGATCATTGAAGCATAATCTTCCTACTTTTGTATTCATTTTCCCTTGCAATAGATTTCCTAATTAGTTGCTGCACCTGCATTATAAAATTATGTGATTCATGCAATGTACATACTGAAATCCCTTTGTATCTCAGATGTATCTGCAGTACCTTACCATTCAGATAATATGCTTCTTTTCCATTCCTCATGCCAAAATGGACAATTTCATCTTTTCTAGCAATATGCTTCATTTCCCAGATCTTTGCCTACACAATTAATCTATTTGTATCTCTTCATAGCCTCCTTATTACCTCTTCACAACTTATTTTTGAATCATAGAATCCCTACAGCGCAGAAAGAGGTCATTTGGCCCATCAAGTCCACACTGATCCTTCATAGAGCATCCCACCCATTGCTGTAACCCCACATGAAGTTTTTACCATGGCTAACCCCGTATCCTGCACATACCTAGACACTAAAAGGCAATTTTTAGCATGGCAAATCCATCTAACCTGCACATCTTTGGACTATGGGAGGAAATTTGAGTGCTTGGAGGAAACCCATGCAGGCATGGGACAACATGCAAATTCCACACAGATAGGCACCCAAGGCTGAAAATGAGTCCCTGGTGCTGTGAGGCAGCAGTGCTAACCACTGTGCCACTCTTTCCCTACCTACCTTTGTGTCATCAGCAAATTTAGCAACCATGCTTACAGTTCCTTTATCATTTATATAAACTGTAAAATACTGAGGCTTCAGCTCTGATCCATATTGCATATCACTCATCACATCTTACTAATCAGATAATGATCCATTTATGTCTATTTTTTGTTTTCTGTTAGTCAATCTTCTATCCATGCTGATATGTTACCAACGATACCATGAGCCTTTATTTTTGTGAATAACCTTTGATATGAACTCTTATCAAATGTCTCTACGTTTAGTATGTCTACTGGTTCTTCCATATTTACAACACAATCTCCTTATCAATTGTTTAAACATGACTTCCCTTTTATAAATCCATGTTCACTCTGTCTGTTTAGCATAACTTTCTAAGTGCCATACTATAAAACCTTTAATAATAGCTTCTAACACCTTCCCAATGACAGATGATAAGCTAAGTAGTGTATAACTTAATAGCATCCTCTCTTTGTACCCTTCCCTGTTTGAATAAAGAAGTTCCATTCAGAACATTCCAACCTGTTGGAATCTTTACCAAATCTAGGGATCATGCAATATTTAAATCTGATGCATCAACTATCTCACTAGCCATTTCTTTTAAGACTCAGGATAAAGTCTGTTAGGACTCGTGGATTGTCAACCCATAGCTCTAACGACTTATTCAGTACCACCTTCCTGGTCATTTAAAAAAAAAAATTCCCCCACTCTGGGGTGTTACTTTGTTTTTCGTGAAATGCCTGATCAAATCATTTGTCAACTCCTTATTTTGCATTATTAACTTACTAGGCTTACCTTATATATTACCTGTGCTCACATCATAAATACTTTTCCTTTTTAAAGTGTCCGTAGAAACTCTTCCTATTTTCTGTAATATTTCTAGCTAACTTTGAATGGTTAGCTTGGATGATTGTTTTACAATACACAATGATGTCACCAGCATGAGTTCAATTCCTGCACAAGCTGAAGTTAACAAGACGGACTCTCCTTCTAAACCTCTCCCTTCACCTGAGGCATAATAACTCTTAGGCTAAACCACTATAATTCATGTCTCTCTTTCTCTCTCTCTCTCTCTCATGAGAGAGCAGCCTTATGGTCTGATAAGAATATGGTAATTTTTAGCTCATTTTAAATTTTCCCTCTTTAAACTAATTTTTAAAAATACTCTGCCCAATCTTCTGTCCTGTCACTCATCTCTGATTATTTTATGATTGCTTGATGCTAATAGAGGCTTCTAACACAGAAGGAGACTATGTGTCCTCACCAACAAAGTCAGAAATTACCGGAAAAGCAAGACCATGTGATCTCACCTGTGGCAAGAGAATATTTGACAATTATTGCCTGGGTCCTTGATACTTGCTCCTTTGCCAGGCTCAACAGCTGGAATAGATTTCATTTGGGCTTTCAAACTTATCCACTTTTCAAGTTGCTAACTCTGCTATTACTTGATGTGGAGGTGCCAGTGTTGGACTGGGGTGGACAAAGTCAAATGACACCATGTTATAGTTCAACAGGTTTATTTGAAATCATAGAAGTTTCATTAACACAGCTCCTTTGTCAGGTGCTAGTACCTGTTCCCTCACTCTCTATGTTAATTTCTTCTAATATTTCACTGTCCTCCACCCTAATGTGTATTTGTGTCATTCTTTCCATCAGAAAGACTGATGTAAAGTATTTATTGAGAACATTAGCCATGACTTCCAGATTATCTGTATGATCCCTAAAGCATCCTTTTCTTTTCCTAGCTATTCTCTTGTTTTTAATACAGTTAAGAAAACATTTGAGTTTTCCTCCATTCTACTTGCCAATGCTTCCTCATGCACTCTATTTGCATTCCTAATTTATTTTCTAAAAGCCTCTCTGTGCCTTTTATATTCCTTTAGGGAGCTCTTGCTGTCTGCTATAAGCGTCTCTTTTTTAAAAAAATCCTAACATTTATGTCCCATGATATCCTGGGTTCTCCAGTCTTGGTACCATGCTTTGTCTTTATGGGAACATACTTGGCCTGTACTCTCTCACTATTTTTTGCTTGAATGCTTCTCACATAGTTTTGTCTGCAAGTAACTGCTCCAAGTTCACTTTGGTCAAATTTCATCATAGCTTAGTAAAGTTATCTGTGCAGTTTAGAACTTTTATACTCAGCCCATTCTTATCTTTTTCCATAACCAGCCTACATATAACTGAGTTGTGGTCACTATCTCCAAAATGCTCTCCTATTTATATGCCTACTGCCTGCCTGGCCTCATATACAAATATTAGGCTCAGAACTGTTCTCTCTTCTGTTGGTCTGTCGAGGTACTTTTGGAGGTAATTTGGGAATATTTCTCCCTCCCTGCCACTCACGTTAAAACAATCCTCTTTAATATTTGCATAGTTGAATTCCTCTAACATTGCTGCATATTTTTCTTACACTTCTCTGAAATTCAATTATACATCTGATCCTCTCTCCACACCTGACTGATTGGTAACCCATATCTGAACAATCTGTTTGCTCCACCCTTCTTTCTGATTGTAATATACCTGTTATGTATATTGTTTAAATATCCTTTCGATGGAATGCCACTGCACCTCCATTAACCTATGCATCAGCCTTATTTGCCAGTTCACTTCAGTTGGCTTTATGTTCCTGTCCTCATAATTGCAACTATTTGAATTTAAGATACTCATCTTGAACCCAGCCATATTTTCCTCAAACTGAGTGTAAAATTCAATCATATTGTGGTCAATGCCACCTTGGGCTGCCTTCAATATGAAGTCATTAATTAATCCTATCTCATTGCACAATATCAGATAAATGTTGCATGGTCTCCAGATGGATCAAGAAAGTCCTGTTCCAAGTAACTACTATGAAAATATTTGGATAAATCTTCATCTAGGAACTTTGTCTATTTCAACCATTTTCGTTGACATGTAGATTAAAAGTCCACATGATTATCATCTCACTTTTTTGATAAGCTCACTATATATTTCTTCATACTCCATTCAGCCATGTAGTTACTGATAGTGCAAACCATTCCCACAAGTAACTTCATGCATTGATCCTTTCAGCTGTCTACTCAAACTGCTTCTCGAAGGTTGGAGGATGGACGAAGGTTGCACACTCCCCAAAAGTGGGAATTAAACAAGTTTTTATAAAAAGAGGTTACAACAAGAGTAAGGTTAACACCTTACAAGCTGGTACTGCAAAACACATTGCGGCAGACATGAATCTAGAATGCCCTCCATGTCCATGTCAGCAGAAATGAATGGAGAGAACTTTGAACATCCTAAGGCCTGTATCAACTCTTGAGAGCCAACTAGAGTATAAATAGAACTTGTTGGGAAAACAGGTCTTGCAGCATGTGTGGAGAGAAAACAAAGTTAATGTTTTAGATCTGGTTACCCTTCTTTAGAACCCTTCTGTTCTGAAGAAGGGTCACTGGAGACAAAACATTAACTTTGCTTTCTCTCCACATATGTTGCCAGACCTGCTGAGCTTTCCCCGCAATTTGTTTTTGTTTCTGATTTCCAGCATTGCAATTTTTTGGTTTATTTTTGTAGAGTATAAATAGGTTCTTGTGAAAGGATAACAGAAATACCTAAAATGGAAGATTTCTGTTTATTATTGAAGAATGAAATGAAAACAAGAACATGTAGAAAGTTAGATGATTTTCTTTACAAATTGGACAGAAGTAGGATACAGATGTTGGACTGAGATCGGCCAGATGTAGGAGACAGACATGGGATACAGATGTGGATCAAAATCAGAGAGACATCAGACCAAAATTAGACAGACATGGAACAAAGCCGGGCAAAAATGGGACAGAATGTTAGACAGAATTCTATTCAGCCAGTCTAATACTGAGATTATTTGAATAAATGTGAAGTTAACCTGCATACTTGAATCCTCTTGTGGTTTGTCGGAGGAGAATAACTACAACACCCCAGTTTCACAAAGGTAACTGTGTAGTCAGGCCAATTTTAATGATCCAAGTCTCCCAGTAAATAAGTGAATGGGTATCTAATTTAGTGAATAGATGTGTGAGTAGTAGATGAGTTGGTGAATGGGTAGTTTTGGGGATTGGAAATTAGTCAGATCAGAGTGTAGTCAACTGTTTAGATGGTAATTGGGTTGGATTGAGGGTGTAGCTGGGAGTTCGGTGGTGTGATTTTGCCTTCAAATGAATGGTTTTCTGGATGTGGCATTATACATTTACGTTATCTTCCATGACATGAGAAATTGGGTGTAATATTGTGGTATTGAAGAATGCAACTGATGTTTATTGTAACAAGCTATTATGGACAAGATAATATTCTGCAGAGGCATAAGTGACTGGGCTGATAGTAGACTAACAGTTTAACATGGAGCAGCAAACATCCAATGGAGTGTCATGCTTCAAGTGTTCCGTGGTAAGGTGGAGTGTAAGATCTTTATACCTGCCAATCATATGCTCTGATGTAGGGATGAAGGCACAAGTATGCCTCTTAAAGGTAAGCTGACAGCCTGACTGTATCCCAAAAACAGGGATAGCTGGAATTACATTGGTATGTGTTGTCAATTTGTTAATAATAAAAACAGGCCGAGGAGAGTTTACAAAACAAACATCTTGAACTTCAATGTAACACTTTCAATTGTTTATAATGCATCCTGATCTGCTGATTGTAGACTTGTCTGGTGAGTTCTCTGTTGCATTTGTTGGACAACTTGGCTGTCTTGCTGATAGTTGCTGTCACTCACCATCACTACAACTTCAACACAGTCAACATCAAAGTCAGAGGTTCTTGCTTATTCTCTTCATGCATGATTGGCATGCTGAACTTTAGACTGAGCTGGCTTCTGTTCCTTTGCAATGGAACACCAAGATCAGTAACACTTTGCATGATCTGGCTGATATGCATTTTTTTTAGAAATCCTTGCTGACATCCAAATATTTGTAGGATTTCTAATGCAAAATTTCTATCTAGTGTGTGGTTTTGATAGCATTGAATATGTTTACTTTCACCTGTCCCAGAATGGTTACAATATTAGTTACTGGGCAATGTCTTTTGCACTTGACTTCCAAATGTATGTTGCATTGGGAATGCTAATCCCTCTCCATTGGTATTGCAAGAAAACACAGCAATGCGAGATGAAGATATTATGTTGTTGCTTGACAGTTAATTGATTGATTTATTGATTTGATAGCAATACCTACATTCTGCTAGACTATTTGAATGTGGATAACGGGGTGACAATGTGATATGGATCACTTTCTACTGAACACACATATTTTGAAATGGTTTTCTAGAGTACTGCAAACTGTTGTCAGACATCTATTCTGAGATACTGATAAAAACTGAAAATAACACATGCTGTCATTGATACTCATGTTCATTGTGTCGCTAAGTCATTTAACAATGGGAAATTTGAGAAGTAACTTGACACAAAAATATTCTCTTCCCTATGCACTGTGAATAGGTCCATTTCTATTTTTAGGCAAAAGTGACGACCTGCAGATATTGGAGATTAGAGTCGAGAGTGTGGTGCTAGAAAAGCACAGCAGGTCAGACAGCATCTGGGGAGCAGGAAAATCAACATTTCAGGCAAAAGCCTTCATCAGGAAAGATGAAGGGTTTTTGCCCGAAATGTCAGTTTTCCTGGTCCTTGGATGCTGCCTAACCTGCTACGTTTTTCCAGCACCATACTCACGACCCATTTCTATTTTTGTCTAAGGAGAGAATGGAACACCATATGGATGTCAAGCTCCTTTTGCTTTTGGTGTTGATAGTCATACCTCATATGCATGAGCAAATCTTTGAATATTTTGATTCATCCCTAGTCAATACACAGATTCATGCTACTTATCTTGTGCTTTCGTTGGCCATGTGCTGCTGGTGTATTGCTGACATAATATTTTGGGGCAATGATTTTGACAATAAGACTTGTTTGCTCATGATAACGACTTGTCATGAGATACTGAGTACATTGCAGTTTACCCAAAATAAAAAAAAATCTTCCCAAGGACTTTGGTTAATGCTGTCAGGCAGTCCCTGGATAAAGACATTTTGAAACTCTTGTAATTGCTCTTCTTCAGCAGTTGCTGACTGTAACTGTTCACACTTTTGGGGTCCAAATTGTAACAGATAAACCTTGAGATTATCTTCAACTTCATAATCTTGAGCATCAACATGTCAATCAAGTGGAATATCTTGATCTTTGTGTGGGTTGTGTAATTGCTCAGTGTGTCAGATGTAATTCTTCAGGTACTTAGCAACAGGAGTTGACCATTCAGCCCCATGAGCTTGCTCTGCCATCTAATATGATTGTGGCTAGACAAACACTTTCATCATTTTTAGACAACTATTAAAGTCAGAGCATCAGAAGATGTACAGCACCGAAACAGACCCTTTGGTCCAACTTGTCCATGCCAACCAGATATCCTAAACTAATCTAGTCCCATTTGCCAGCACTTGGCCCATATCCCTCTAAACCCTTCTTATTCATATATCCATCCATATGCCATTTTAATGTTGTAATCATACCAGCCTCCACCACTTCCTCTGGTAGCTCATTTCATACAAGTACCACCTCTGCATGAAAAAGTTGCCCTTTAGGGCCCTTTTAAATTTTTTTCCCTCTCACCATAAATCTATGCCCTCTAGTTCTGGACTTCCCCATCCCAGGGAAAATATCATGTCTATTTATCCTATCCATGCCCCTCATGATTTTATAAACCTCTATAAGGTCCCCCCTCAACCTCCAATGCAGGCCATCACCCTTCACACTATTATGATTAGAAATATATCAATCTCTATCTTAAACATATTCAAATACTGAGCTTCTATGGTATTCTTGGGTAGAGAATTCCAATGCTTCAAAACTCTCTGAATTAAAAAAAAACCCTCCTTATCTCAGGTATAAGTGGCACATCCTTGTTTTTAAATTGTACCCTTGCTTCTTGAATCCCCAATCTGGAGAAACAACTTGCCTGCATTTGCCCTGTTTATCCCTTTAAGTATTTTGTAGGTTTCAATGAAATTGCCTCTCATTCTTCAAACCTTTATTATGTAAATTTCTGTTTGTTATTATAGGAAAAGTGTTATCCTATTGGAGAGTGTGCAGCGGGATTTATAAGGGAAATGGACAGTTATGAAGATAGACTGAAGAGGTTAAGACCAGAGAACAAACAGAAACAGGGGACTGAGTTGGATGATCATCCATGGTCATACTGAATGGGGACAGGCCATATGGGCTACTCCTACTCCCATTTTCTATGTTTCTAGAAAATATAGGCCCAATTTGCTGAAATGCTTTTCATAAGGCAATCTTGCATTCCTGGGAACAAGTCTGCTGAACCTTTATCTCTCTCTGGCAATAATATCTTTCTTGAGTTAAGGATATCACTACTGCACAGAGTACTCCAGGTGGAGCCTAACCAATCCCATATACAACTGAAGCTAGACTTCACTAGGTTGTACTCAGATTTTTTCATGATAAAGGATAACATGCAATGGCTTGCCTAACAGCTTGCTGCACTTATATATTAGCCTTCAGAGGCTTATTGACAAACTCACCTTATTTCCTTTACTTGTTTACATTTTCTAACCGCTTACCATCAAAGAAGTACGCTGTGCATCTGTTCTTCCACCAAAGTGGATCACCTCAGTTTTTTCACATAATAGCCCATCAGCCATGTTCTTGCTGATGCACTATGCCTGTCCAAGTCCTCCTGAAACTGCTTTATATTTTGCTTGTAGCAGACACCCCACTTAGTTCTGCAAACTGAGAAACATTTCATTTTGTTCCCACATTCAAATCATTGATATGTGCTGTGAACAGCTGGAGCCCAAGTACTGAAGCTAACGGTGCCCCATCAATCACAGTCTGCGAATACTAGAATAACCTATCTATTCCTAATCAGATTTCTGCCTGTTAGCCAATCCTTAATTCATGCCAGAAAATTACCTCCTATGCTATATTTTAATTTTACTATACATCTCCTGTGAAACCCTTATCAAAAGGCCTTCTGAAAATCCAGTTAACTATGTCCATCAACTTTACCAAATTTCTTTCGGAACATGTTCTAAAATTCCAAGTTTGTCAAACATGATTTCACATTTTCAGATCCATGTGGACTGGGTCAAATATGCTTATTGTTCTCTAAGTCTCCACTTAATACATCATTTTAATAAATTCTGGCATCTTCTTTGTTACTGACGTCAGGCCAACAGGTGTGTACTTCCTGGTTTTATCTCTTGCTCCTTTCTTAGATAGCGGTATGACAATTACCTCCACCCAATCTGCAGGAATCATTCCAGAATCTACAGAATATTTGGCTTTTATTTCACTCCAAAGTCATTTCCTTGCAGATTGTTAACTGATTTGATTGTATCATGTGTGATCTGTACTGCAACTGTAGCTGAGATTTGAATCTCATGAACTGTGGCCACAGTGAGATGGAGACTGGTTTCTCTGTCACTGCTGTTGGTATTTTGAGAGCATGATGATTTTGCATATTGCTATGGCAATGTAATTCTGCCAATGCACAGAAGTGACGATCTGTTAAATACAATTCAATGAACTGTCATGGCTGTATCAGAGAGCACCATTTGCTGAGGTACATTACTTTGAAGTTGTGTTCAGGTATGTTGTGCTGCTTTTTCAGGCTATAAGGTGCAAAAAGTTGTTAAAGATTCTGATCACCTTAAATATTGGTATGGTGTGTGAGTTGTGATTCCCTATATATTCATATCTTCATTGCAGTTAGGATTTCAAAGTAGTGACAAATGTACGATAGCTAAATCTGTGAAGGATTTTCTTAAAATGAAATCAAGTTCAAAAAGTCATTCTGAAACAGTGACCTAATCTAGTATTGCTCACAAAGCAAGTGGCTGCAAATCTATGTTATGATGTGGAGGTGCAAGTGTTGTACTAGGGTGGACAAAGTCAGAAGTTGCATGACACCAGGTTATAGTCCAACAGGTTTATTTGAAATCATAATCTTTCGGAGTGTTGCTCCTTCGTCAGACTTCACGTGTCAAAGGAGCAGTGCTCCAAACGCTTATGATTTCAAATAAACCTGTTGGACTTTAACCTGGTGTCATGTGACTTCTGACTAGATCCATGTTGTTAATTGATGGGAAATTGTTTCTACTGTTTTGTTTACAACAGTTGGCTGAAAACAAAAGACTATTAGCTAGCTTCCAGTTCAGAGTGATCACAGGTTAATTTTGATTCAGAAAACCCAGAAATTAAAAGTTGTTATGGTAGATTGTAAGACAGCTAACTGAGGTAAAAAAGCAAGTTTTGTTTTATCTCCTTAAAGGAATATATGGAAAGTTCAGGAAATAAGTATCTCCAAGTACAAAAGTGATTAGTTTGTGAAACATCCAAACCGGGAGAGTTGGATTAGAATCTGCCGGTTGTGAGGAACTGTAAAAAATAAGCTGCTACACTGAAGCTCTGAAGTGTACCTAAAATTGTTGGCAAAATGGAACTTGCAAGGAGTTTGCATTCAAATGCTATCCCAACTTTGCTTTTCTTAAACATTGATAGGCCTATTGAATGTTTCTAGCATTTTCAGTTTGTATGAGGAGCAAACCGCCATGTCTGAAGTTCCACCAATGTATTTAAACTCCATGATATGTTTGCATCAGTGTGACATTTTTTCCATTTCCAACACCAACCCGTGTTCTTGTGAATTGAAGTTGTCAGTTTGTGGTGATGACACAGTAAGTCTGGACTGAGAGTTTCAGATTCATTTTATGTAGATCTTTCACAGCCAAGATACTTTCATCCCATCGGTTTAAATTGGATTTAAACCCATTTCAAAAAGGTTAGCAATTAGTGTCGAATCCACTCACTCTTTCACTAAAATCATTTTTACTTTGAGCACAGACTGGGAAAAAAAAACAAACACCATCTGTATGAATTAAAGGTGCAATCAAGTAATATAGAATAAGCTGTTTAGCAAAGCATTTTGTCTATATTGCTTATATCAATTTTACTTTTTAATATATAATGTAAAGTTCAGTACCAGAAGGATGCAAGTGGAAATCACAGCTATGTGTAGACATATTACAAGACTATTGTTTACTTCAAGTACACAGTATATGGCCAAAGTGTAAAGATGACTATCAAAATGATTAGATTAGATTAGATTATATTAGATTATATTACAGTGTGTAAACAGGCCCTTCAGCCAACAAGTCCACACCGACCCGCCGAAGCGTAACCCACCCATACCCCTACATTTACCCCTTACCTAACACTATGGGCAATTTAGCATGACCAATTCACCTGACCCGCACATCTTTACTGTGGGAGGAAACCGGAGCACCCGGAGGAAACCCACGCAGACACGGGGAGAACGTGCAAACTCCACACAGTGAGTCGCCTGAGTCGGGAATTGAACCTGGGTCTCAGGCGCTGTGAGGCAGCAGTGCTAACCACTGTGCCACCGTGCCGCCCATAATGGTCCTCTGTGCATTTGCAAATGGGCCTAGTGTTGGCTTTTACTGGTGACAATGAATAAGATAGAATGCACCAGTGCACGTGTGGTCAATATCACCCATACAAGTACAGATACATTGTTATATGGAAGCATTTAAGACCATAAAACCATAAGACATGGGAGCAGAAATTAGGCCATTCAGCCCATTGAGTCTGCTCTGCCATTCTATCATGGCTGATAAATTTCTCAACCGTGTTCTCCTGCTTTCTCCCTGTAATCATTGATCCCCTTGGTACTCAAGAACCAATCTATCTCAGTCTTAAATTTCTAGCGCTGAGTATGGAATGCATGTAAATTCTGATTTATCCACAGCCAATTCAGCTGCAGCTTTGGTATCTATCAAAGATTCTTTTGGATACAGTGAGGTTCACTGTATGTGAACAATATCCATTTAGTCACGAGATATTGTTGACCTGATTACGCAGGCTGTCATACTTCCCTCCATAATACAG
The DNA here is from genome assembly GCF_020745735.1 of Hemiscyllium ocellatum. Classification (NCBI taxonomy): domain Eukaryota; kingdom Metazoa; phylum Chordata; class Chondrichthyes; order Orectolobiformes; family Hemiscylliidae; genus Hemiscyllium; species Hemiscyllium ocellatum. The sequence goes on along the minus strand of NC_083411.1, from coordinate 50,902,149 downwards.
GTACAGATTGACTAGTTGCATTTGCAAGATTGTAGCTGCATGGCCACCACTTCCTTGTTACTATCTGCAGCTGGTCTACTCTGCTAAACTGCTAAAGACTATGTTCCACACCGCACCAACCTGCAGTGTGAAAACATGGGCAGAACCATCTTTGTTGTGGATGTGATATTACTTCACTTGGTACTGACATGGTGCTGCAAACTTGAGTTGCTGCACATGTGTGGTTAGGTTGTTCATGAACATAACCTGATCTAAGGACAGAAATTTTCACCCCCTTGAGTTGACTGGGCAATTGCAAGGAAGTTGGGAAAATACAGCAAAATGAAAATAGTTCGATTCTTGGTGTCAAGATATTTCCCTTAATGCTTAAATGGGGAGTTTGGAAGCTCACTAATTCATGGATGTGATGACTTTAATGAATTTGCACACATTAGTTGATCTCATCTCCTTTCTATGAGGCTCTCAATCCTGTCCTTTCTCAAGAAACAAGATGATGCCAATTCCTGACACGAAAATCAAAGCATTTACTTGATGACAGAAGCTCACCATCAGCTTCTCCGGACTGTCAGACAATTCTATCTTCACACGACTTTCCTGCAGACTCCAATGTCACTGTACTCTTCTACCCATCTTAGATTTAAGTCAGCAAAATCAAACCATCAGCCTCACTACAGCATCATGCTGTTTTCAGACCAACTCACAGTACCCTTCAGCCCTTCACGATTTCATTTTGGAGCTCAGGTTCAGGGACAATAAGGACTGTGTATGTTTCTGCCAGATTGCTTTGTGCACAAGGACATGCACGTACCTCATGCATCTTCACACAAGGAACCTTGTAGCCCTTAGTTTAATTTCTTGATGCTAACTCATTTTGCATTGACTTGAATTTGTCACACTGTCTTGCTTACATTTTTTTTAGCACAGTGGGAAAAGCATGCAGCTTATTATGATTCAGAGCACTGGTCGGTCAAAGGGGTAAGCATGGTGCTGTATGAAACCACACCAAGCCAATGTTACAACTACAGAACGTGCCAGCAGTTTACACCACAAACACACTGTATGTGCTTCAACCAAATGGCCATGTCTCAAAGTCCAAGGGCTTCATACTTAGTGGGATGAAAGGGAACTGTGGCTTGTCAGGGGGAAAAACCACAGTCAGTCAAAGAGTATGGCCAATCACAGTCCAGGAGGTTGATCAAAGCCAGTTAGATCTTCGCTCCTACTGAAGTCCAGAGATCAGAGTCTTTGAAGTCCAACGATTGGACCATAGTCAATGCAGGGATTACATATCTGTCAGTCAGAATGATATGTAAACATCAGTCTGGGTTCTGGCCTATGTTCAGCTGTGGATGTAGTGCCAGATCACTCAAAGGTGGTTCCACGGCCAGTCCTGAGCGTTTGGGCTCCTCTGCAAATGAAGGGAAATTTCCCAAATTCCCTGTTGTATGTAATTTTTCATCTCAAAATTTCCAATGTTGGGTGACTTATACTTGTCAGCATCCTCCATTGGAGTCATTGTATTCAAAAACAGCACTCTGCTCCTTTCCTGCGGACTCTGAGTTTGGACCAGCTTTTCCTGCATGATAGTACGAGTTCACACCAACCCTCCTGAAATATTGTGAATGTAGATGAGGTAGTATAGTATAGCATCTATATGAGAGGTTTTCAGCAATAGATGTATCCAAGAGGAAATAATATTATGACAACAGTCAGTGAGTGTAGGCTGAAAATCATGTTGTGATATATTCTTTTCCTCATCAGTGATGAAGCTTAAGAAATGACTGATGGAAGAATTACTAACACTAGAACTAAAAATATATGTCGGAGGGCTCAGCAGTGAGTAAAGGAGATGTACAATAGTTTTGCAGCTTTGTTCTTGTACTCATAATCCAAAATCATGGACTAATAATTTGAAGACTTGCATTGAAATTTCACTCTAACACTGTGAATTGAATTCAGTTAAATAAGTAAATTTGGAGAAAAAGCTTTTAGCAGAAATAGTACAAATGAAGCGATATGAAATTTGTAAAACCCAACTCAATCAGAGATACCCTTAAGGGAGATAACTTACCAGGTCTGGCCTATATGTGACCCAGACCCACAACACAGTGGTAGATTTGTAAGGGCCCTCTGAAATAGCTGAGCAAACCATTCCACTACTTTAAACCACTGCAGAATATAGGACAGATCCAGCAGAAATGGTAACACTGTAATACACTGTTGGGACAGTGTTTCTGGGAGTCCTAAGCCTTGAATCTAAACTCCATGAAGTCTCACGACATTAACTCATTATTGGGAAAGGAAACCTTCTCCTGATTACCGCCATACTCCTTCACATTGAAAACCATTTGGGTAACACTGGTGATAGCTAAGAATGGTCCCTCTAAACTGTATGGGTTTGCAGCTGCACAGAATATAGCACATAGCTAACAAACAATCCATGTACAATCAACATCCTTTTCTTGATGATTGCATATATGCTAGTTGTGCAATTATTCTAAACTACTAATGCAGTGCAATAAATAGTCTACACACAGCAAAGATAACAGAGTCATTGGGTTCCACAACCTTCTGTCCAACTCGTCCATGCCGACCAGTCATCCTCAGTTAATCTTGCATTGGCCAGTGTTTGACCCATATCACTTGAAAGCCTTCCTATTCATGTATCCATCCAGATGCCTTCTAAATGTTGTAATTGCGCCAGTGTCTGCCACTTCATCTGGCAGCTCATTCCAAACATGCACCATCCTCTGCATGAAAAAGTTACTCTTTAGTCCCTTTTAAATTTTTCCCCTCTCACCTTAAACCTATGCCCTCTAGTTTTGTACTCTGCTACCCTGGAGAAAAGACCTTGGCTATTCATCCTATCTATGCCCCTCATGATTTTATAAACCCCTATAAGGTCAACCCCTCAGCCTCTGACACTCCAGGGAAAATAGCCCGAGCTTATTCAATCTCTCCCTATAGATCAAACACTCCAACCCGGGCAAAATCCTTGTACATCATTTCTGAACCCTTACAGGTTTCACATCATCTTTCCTATAGCAGGGAGACCAGAATCAAATGCAGTATTCTAGTATTGGCCATCCAATGACCTGTACAACCTCAGCATGACCTCCCAACTCCTACGCTCAATGCACTGATCAATAAAGGCAAACACCTTCTTTAAAATCCTGTTTCTACCTCTGACTCTACTTTAGAGGAACCCGCACTCCAAGGTCTCTTTGTTCATCAATATCTTGGCAAGTGCACAAAGTGTGATCTGGATGGAAATTTTGAATAACATCGAGGACAAAACAGCCCATCTGATCAGAACCTATCCATTACCTTAAACATTCAGTCTCTTCACTGAACTGGCTGAGTATGGAAGGATAAACATGTTTAATTGGACTTGCAGCAGTCATTGAGAAAATCAAAATAAAACAAAGAATTGTGAGTTATGGAAATCATAAGTTTCAATTCAAAACATTAACTCTGTCTCTTCACAGAAGCTGAAAATGTGTTGCTGGTTAAAGCACAGCAGGTCAGGCAGCATCCAAGGAACAGGAAATTCGACGTTTCGGGCCAGAGCCCTTCATCAAGCTGTCAGACCAGATAAGTTTCTCCACCAATTTCTGTTTTTGTTGAGACAACCAATTTAAGGGAGAAATCTACTTTACTTTGTCTTTGCTGATCTATCTATCATGACACATCTGTTCATGATTGTATTGCACTGAATAGTCTGAGTAGAGACACAGTTCCCTTTTCACACCGAGGACATATTCCATTGTGTTGTGTCGCACTGTCATTGTGTTAAATCAGATTGATTCAGAACATTAAAGGTTAAATATGACTCTTCTTCAGAACAGAGCTGGGGAGCAATGACGCAAGCAGATCTATGGTCCACCACAGTTCCAACAGCAGAAGGTTTCACTTGGATACAGTTGTAAAGATTATAACTCACTCATTATGGTTCGATTCCACACAAAACTTGAGCTTCATCTGGACTTCTTCACCACTAAGAGGCATCATTCAAGTATGCAATAGAATCCACTCACTTATCTACATGAGTGAAACTCCATAAAACTCAGGAAGCTCAATAACATCGAGGACAAAACAGCCCATCTGATCAGAACCACATCCATTACCTTAAACATTCAGTCCCTTCACAAACAGAATATCGTGACTTCAGCATGTACCATCACCAAGTTGCACTGGAGCAGCACGTTAAGGTTTTTTTGACAGTACTTTCTAACCCTGTGTTTTCTACCATTTAAAAGAGAAAAGGCAGATGCACCACTACCTTCAAGTTATCTTCCAAGTTGCATGTCAATTTGACTCATCATTATGCCTACACCAAAATCCTTGAACTCCATGTCCAACAGTGCTTTGAAAGTAACTAAGCTAAGTGGATAGTAGAATTCAAGATGGTGACTTATTATCTTCTCAAACACAAAATATGGATCATGCCAGCATTACTCACATTCCACCCAGGACAGATTTTGTTATTGAAATAACTATATTTATAACTCCCTAACAACAGAGAGGAAAATATAACAACATGCTCAGATCTTGCGTGTAGTACACTCCCTCTCTGTTTACAAAAGTTGTGTTTCATGTAAATTGTGCATGTTCATAATTTCTTAGAATACTATATAACTAAACCAACAATCACGATAGCTGATAATTCAACAAGTTGGATTGCTTCATTGGTTTTATTGGAAAGAATATGTTTTCCCTTAACACCAGTATGTGTTTTTAAAAAGTGAGTTGGGCCAGAAATACTGAGAAGTGCAACATGTTTCTTCTTCCTTCCTAAATACCTTAATTAACCTATCTGTCTTCTTTCTCTTTCAGCCTGGGCATTCTGTTTCATTTCCATTAGCTCTCTCAACATCTCACACTGTCAGATATGAGTTTGACTTTGATGATCAACTCCACTTCATTGTTGGAACTGTGACATTGATTGATTTGCCTCAACCAAAGATGCTGGGTTACTGGTAATTTCTGTAAAACTAGCAAACTTTCAGCTCCGTTTTGAAGATAAATGCAACTTGGTGATGGGGCTACAAACTGCAGTGGGCTTTTAGACTACTTCTCTGTCAGACACTGGCAAGTCATTTCTGCATGACAAGTAATTCAGTGGCCAGAAATGTATCAGTCTTCATGGGTTGCATTGTTGCTCAGTGGTTAGCACTGCTGCTTCATAGTGTCAGGTGTCTGGGTTTGTTCTCTTTGTGTTTGTATGGGTTTTCTCCCACAGTCCAAAGATGTGCAGATTGCCCATAGTGTGCAGACTAGGTAGATTAGCCATTGGAAATGCAGAATGACAGGAATAGGGGTGGGATGATCTGTGGAGGGGTGATACAGCCTCCTTCCACGCTTTGGGGATTCTCTGATGAAATGTGGAAAGAAACCTACTTTTGCATGACTTTCAACATTTAATATTGTACAGATGAACACTAAAAATCAACGCACTATACTGAAGCCCTGCTTTCGCTGTGGATGGCATTTTGAGTCTTTGATTAAAATATGATCATAAGAGCTTGGTGGTCACTTAACAAAGTAAACATTTCACAAGCGTTTTTGGAAGTTAGAACATCATGTACAATTGGAATTACCTCTTTTCAAACTTGGGAGTAATTTTGCTAATTAACGACCTGACAAAATTGATTATTTGAAATTTGTTTTAAAATTGTTTATTGACTAAACATAAATATATGAGTTTACGTGAAAACACAAATAACACAATTTTTTTACATCCTGTTTTCTTTACTTGTTAGAGTTATATTTGGTCTTTCAGCATCTTTGTCTGTTTTATAGTTCTTTACTGTCAAATAACAATAAATCAAACCAAATCAATGATGTATGTCTGATGTCATCACTTTAATATAAGAAACATAGCAGCTATTATGAATGCAAGACTTTAAAATGTCCCGTTAAATTTGAATGAAAACAAATGTCCTGAAGAGATGCTGGTAATTATTTTGAAAGCTGTCAGGATGTGATTTGATTGTCAGGACACATGGGCCCAGTTGGAAATCCATAACAAATCAAATGCTATTGATACAAAAGAGGGGTAATAGTCTAGATACAGACTCCTAGATTCAGGCATCAGATGGCAGTGAGAAATTAGGTTGGGAAAAGTTGAAGGCAAAGGCAGTTGTGATCGCCAAAGTGGAGATTTAGGAACCATGAATTTCCAAAGGGTACCTTGCTACTGGAAATGCTTGAAGACTGAGTGAAGCAATTTACAAAAAAACGTTGAAAGACCCTCTGCAATGTGGAAGGGAGAAAGAAGCAGCTGCTGGAAGGGATTGGATTTTATCTACAAGACTGCATTATATATTGAGGTTGCGGCATAACTTAAATATGGAATGGTTTTCAGCTGTCTTAATTAGCTAATAGTGTAAGAAACCTTACTTGAGTGTCCTAGTTGCTAACAAAATAATATTTAGTTGGTATTGATTTTAGTTTCTTACTGAAAATAATTTAAAATGTGAAATCTGATTGTGCAGTGATTTCTGTTGGTCATTGGGAAAAGGCTGAATATTATGCATTTTTTGGCTTATGCAAGTTGCCAGCGAGTTTGGTGGAACAATTCTCACTGTGATGCTGAGTGAGCTTTCTCACTGTAACTTGCGAAACTTGTCACTTCAATTGCCATTGGAATCCTCCTGGTGAGATTCATGTCCTGTCCCTGCCATATCTCTATCTCAGTTCATGGAGAAAATCACCACTCAGCATTCCTTGAGGCTGCTGCATCTTTCAAACACTGTTCAGCAGGGTTAGGCATCAGGAGAGATGACAGAGAAGGGTTAGCTGACACCACAGTTCTCAGAGAGGCAGCTGGGGATTGTTGAGGATGGGGCAGTGGAGAGGAGTGGAGTCCACATCCCAGAAGAACGCCATCTCACCATGCCAGCCAGGTTGAAGATGGTCATTGGATCAATACTACTTCCAGGGTGAGAAGGTCAATGATCTTCTCTACTCCATCAGAGTGAGTGCTCTCTGCTACCTCAAACCTTTCAAAGCCACTGTATTCATCTCCCACCAATGCTCATGCTGTGGCACCCCTTCTGTTGTATACAACACTTACCCTCATTTGAAATCATTTCTCTCATGCTTTTATATCACTAATGTAACATGCCCTCGGCTCTGCTTCCTCGATCCCTTGGAACATCCTAATATTGTTCCCTCTCTTGTGCCTTACTTGTTTTCCCCCTTTATGCCTTTACAGGAGAAGATACCCCATAACACAGTGGACTGACATCATCCACTCTTGAGAAAAGCACTCCTGACCTTCCTGATGAAGGGCTTATGCCCGAAACATCGAATTTCCTGTTCCTTGGATGCTGCCTGACCTGCTGCGCTTTAACCAGCAACACATTTTCAGCTCTGAGCAGGAGAAGACAGGAACAGAGAAGACACGACTAACCAGTGGCTGCAATACCTTCCCCCTTTATCCCATACAGACGGAAACATTTCCCACAGAGAAGGGATCCCCATTGTCCCAAGATCATCATGGAAGCATGGAGGGACCATCTTCTGCACTACCTTCTGGACACTTCACTCCCCCTACTCCAGGATGATGACATAACACTGGGCTCGATGAGGTCACACATGTGCAACTCTGCCCCATGGTAAAGGAAGAAATGCCCAGGCCATTTATAGTAGGAGATCTGCCAGAGACCAGGCACTTGCTGAGCCCCTGGCAGGAGATGACCTTGTGGCCTGGGTGATGAGGGACCTTGTACATTTGTATTGGGAGGGTTGGCAGGCAGGCAATCAGGACTCAGGGGAAATGCAGAAACGCCAATGATTCACTGCTATCATTGCTCATTTTTCAAATTCATTTCATATTCAATAGTATGTAAATTCATAAACCTTTGCATTTCACCATTCATGTAGTTGTTCCTGTCTTTATCCTGGCTGTAGATAGTAAATAGTGCTCTGGAGTATCACTTTGCCATTAAGCAGGTGCAGTGGTTGCGGGTCTGTGATGATCATCAAGTACATTGTGGAAGCAGATCTAGCAATCTGTGTACATAATAGCAGCTCATTTCAGCATTTTAGACCTCCTCCTCGTCATTGCCCATATTTTGGCTGACTATATGGGTAGCAGTGCTTATTACAGTGAGTTTCGGGAAGTACAACCCAGACAGTGAATGTTGTAGGAAAGTGCATTGGCATACTACGTCCTTGCATGACCAGTATTTCATGTGTCGAAGGAGAATATTGTTCCCCAATGAAGGCCCAGTGAATGGTTAGAGTTCAGCTTCCTCCTTCACAAGTCCACTCACTTATCCTGCATATGGCAGCAGTTCTCCTCAGTATTACATGCCATCCATTTGCATCATGATTAACATGACAGTGAGTGGTCCTCAGCATCAATACCAAAATGCTGTTGAGACCCCCAATATAAAGCTCTCCTCTCTAAATGCCATTCCCTTAACCCCCACAGGCTTCACACTTTTCCAAGTCATTATCCAAGCTCTGTCCATGGGATTAAAACTCGCGCCCACATCCCAGCCTACTCTTCACTCGACCCGTCCTCCTTAATTCCTGTGAATGGAGACAGCTGGCTGACTGTGGCCCACTCTCTTGAGCGACCAGACCTGGCAGCATGGGTCCTGGCCTACCCACATCTCTGGCTGTTTGACACACATATCCCTAATCATGACAGTACTCTCCTGCTGGACTGATCCCTATGGAGACAAAAGACTGACCCTATCCCTGGAGCACAGAGGCACGTGCCTCTGTGCAACACCACCCTGACCATGCACCAATGTGTGACTAAACCCAGGGCTAGAATGGGAGGCTGCCCTTGACTATCTGTGCTGAGACCCCTGACTGACTTGGACCTCTCTGTGGACTACTCCCCATGACTTTGTAGCATGCGCACTGCTTGCTACCATTTCAGTTTGTTTGGTGCGAACACTGAGGCCATGTGGTACAGGTTCCAATGTGATATGGCACACATCCTTGTTGGGCATATACCCTACATCATATCCATCTGCCTGATTGTCTGACTGTGCCAGCCAACCCCTGGCAGGGCAAGCAAAGTCTGCATACAGAGGACAGTTCAAATAGGCACCATGAAACACACACTGAGGGAACAAGGGAACAGCCCTGGTAGACAGCCTGGTAAAGCCCATGGAATGGGTTCCTTTGCCTGTGTGTTCCCTCTGCCCAATACAGCCATTCACTGCAAGTTGCTGGTGGGCACTTCTGGAACAATGTGGCCTTGCAGGGCACAGTACCAGTGTGTTGGAAGATGCCAGGATGGTGGCAATGCCTGTTTGAAAGTAACGTGCTTTTATCAGAAGTGGGACGGGTATGTGCCCTGGTGATTGTGGATCCGGCTCTACTTTCTAGTTTGTCTGTGGCCAGCATGGATCTCCTGGAGAAAGCAGTTATATTGAACCGGCCAAGAGTCCATTCTGGTCTCCTTGTTGACTTTTTCTGACAGATAGTTTGTCTGGTAAGATCACAACTCGTGATAAGTTGATCTGTTAACCAGCCACTTAACTAACTATAGCGATCATCAGTTGGGTATTTGCTGCTGTCTAGCAAGAATATTTGAAAAAAGCAAACAAAGTGCAGTGAGGTGATCTCAACTGACAAGATTGGCTTTGCCGAAAATCCCAATTGACTGGACCGCTCAGCTTGCCATAAGCCACACCACATGGAGCTGGTCAAGTTTCACCCAATATTTATTTTTACAAAGTTTTGGTCTCTATGATGATCATAACCAATTTAAATTCTGAACAGCAAGGACCTGTAAATAATAATTAGATAACAACCAGTTAATTTAGGACACTACGGAGAACTCTGTTTTTAATAATGTAATGCAATCTTTTATGTCCACCAGATCAGGTTGATATAGCCTAGTTCAATGCCTCTTGTAATAAGTAACACATCATTAGGTACTCTGATCCTTCATTAACAGACTGAAATGTAAGCCTAAATCCCTGAAGGGTAACTTGGATCCACAATCCTCTGATTTAAACTCCAAAGTGCTACAGCTGAGTTATGTAAAGATATCCAAATGTTCTGTCTGGTAATGTTTAATGTACAAAGAAAAAGAATGGAGAATGAAGAAAAAATTTGAATGAAGATTGAACACAAAAATAATGCTTGAGTCTATTAAGTAAGTCAAGAACATTTTCTCCAAAAATAACTAACACAAATGCCTTTTCCATTTATCAAACAAAAGTATTTGCATTAACAATCACTGTTTAATTTATTTTCTTTATTGTCCTATAAGTTCTCTATTTTATCTTCTTTTATATTTATCATGTATAATATCATTTATCATATCCCTGTAAGACAATATCACTAGGAAACTTTGTTTATCAATTCTAACAAACCACTTAATCCTCAAAATAATCCTTGTATTCCTATTTGTGGTTCAAGGCCCTATATCACTTTGAGCCTTCACTATGTGTACTCTTTTAATAGAAACAACTTTCTCGCAGGCCATTCAGATCATACATGGGTAGGCTCTCTTTTGACACAACAATACATGAGTATGTGAACTCAGTGTCTTATATGTGATTGTGGCAAGTACTTTCACTAGTATGCCTGCACCTGAATGCCTGTTACTTTTTCCTTATTTTCTTTGAAGACTAATTGAAGACTAAGGTGTAATATTGCTCAGAAGTAACATTCACTTTGCTTGCATTGTTTGAAAGCCATGAGCAATTAATTGTATTTCAATAGTTGGATAACTTATCATTCTTGCATTTGATTTGCAAAAAACTCTCAAAATAAAATGTTTTGTTTGACTTTTTATTTAGAGCGAGTTCTTAGTTTCTCCCAATTCAAAACTTAGTAAATCTCGGGTGTATGCTATGGCACTTTCTATCCATGCAACATTCCCATTCCATTCTTGCCTTTAACTTTGATAGATCACATTTCAAATTTCTCGTGTGATTTGTTTTGTACTACTGCCTGTAACTTTTTCCTCAGAACAATCTTTTTGACATTCTCCAAAATTGTTTGCGTTCTATTGTTTCCAACATTATATTTTACCCTCACAGATTTCTGGAATCTTTTATTCCATAAGTTATTTTGCCACATAAACAAATTCTGCCAGTTCATGAACTGCTTGTCCTTGTTGAAAGGTTTTAATTTAGTTACATCCTGACTGAAAATGGCAATTTCTTTTACAGTTCATGTGGGATAGTTCTACTTTCACCCCACTTGGGAAAAAGGGACAATTTGCACTTGAAATTTCATTGATTAGTTTACAGCTCTAGTTTCCATGAAAATGTGTGGGCATGATTACATACATCTGTAAACTAGTAGAAAATAATATAATTGTTACAATAAGATTGAATGACAAATGAGCAATGGAGACGAAAAGTTGCTGTCACCAACCTGGACTAATGGAGTAATTGTTCATTCTCTACTTTGGAGCAATTTGAGGCCTTTCAAGGGTCCATTGCATCATTCAGCCACTTACACAGTACAGGTTAAAGATATCGGAAAGATAGAATGGAGGTGGGACAAGGTCTCATTAATCATGTTGCACTTACAATCTCTTACTGCATTTGCATGATGTGTCACATGATGTGTGCATCAGAATAATATCCACTATGTCAAAGGCCCATGAACAGGCATCCGGGGTCCTTCCCTGTTGGAGTCCTCCATATCTCACTGTTGAGGATAATGCAAGCTGCTATTTATGTGTGATACAAATGCTAACATTACCAAGGAGCAGTCTCGTTTCTTGGATTCCCCACACCGGTTCAAACAATCACTATCACTGTGACTGTGGTGTAGTGAAGGAGCAGAAACATTGAGGAGATACAAATGCAATAGCAAGCTCAGGAACAGCAGTAACCTCCAGTGGCTGATGAACAGCCTCCATGTGAACAATTCTCAGCAAAAGGTCCCGAAGCTGTAGAGGGGACTTGAGTATTTGGCTCCCCTGTCATCTCCTCCAGTGCAGCAAGGCACAGTGCCACTGTGAACGAAAATGCTCTGGCCCACCTTGTTAGAATTTGCTGGTTTGTGACCTACAACCTGAAGAAGTGAGTGGCCATCCTGTCCCAGAGGTCATCATCCTAAAGTTTTATGCAACTGGCTACTTTCAATTGTCCTCTGGGAATCTATGTGAGATCTCCCAATCCTCAGCCCACATATATTAAAGCCATGACTAATGTAATTTGTGCTACATCACACCATTTCACCTTGTTGCCTCAAGATGATGTCAGAGCTATAACCCACGCAGTAGGCTTTGCCAATGTAGCTGGCTTCATCTGGAGTAAAGGCACTATGGACATCATGTTGAGAAAAAATTTGATAACATGACTAATATTATCAATAGAAAATGGTTTCATTTGTTTAATATACAAGTAATCTGTGATCATTGGTAACACATTTTAAAGCTGAAAATGTGTTGCTGGAAAAGCGCAGCAGGTCAGGCAGCATCCAAGGAACAGGAGATTCGACGTTTCGGACATAAGCCCTTCTTCAGGAAGAAGGGCTTATGCCCGAAACGTCGAATCTCCTGTTCCTTGGATGCTGCCTGACCTGCTGCGCTTTTCCAGCAACATATTTTCAGCCCATCTCTGCAAAACAACTTCACATTTTTTGCAATATTCTCTTCCCTTCTGTAGAAGAATCCATTCAATTTTTAATCCAACCAATGAAGGAAATCATTCAATTAATTCCCATCTGTAAAATAATTCATTCTGTTTCATATATTATTCACAATGAAGTAGGAAGTGATCCATGTATTCTCCTTATACTATAGTGTAATTCATTCACAGTTTACATCTTACACTTATCTATAGTGCTTTGTTTACATTTTTATTGAAATTTTACAAATGTGAATATTTACATTTTATTCATTTATCTGCAACTGTGGATAAAATCATTTACATTTTATATCTTGTTCCCACCCCTTTCCACCCTACAGTAGAGACCTGCATAACAATTAACTTAATTCTAACTGTAAGGCAGGTTTTTTTTGTAAGTTGTAAGAGACCCTCCTCTTGAAGTGTTGTCTGTGTCTTACTCAGTTGCAAGCTGCCGCTCCAATGCCTCTAACTGACCTCCCAGAATCGCAAACCTGCTGCCATCCTTAATTCGAAGTAGTCCCATCTCCAGATTAATTGAGTTCCCCATAGAAATAACAATGAATGACTGTTGTGACCTGTGGGGACAGGTTCAGGACTTGAGCTTCATTACAGAGCTGTTTCCATTGCCAGTACAATTGCTGTGCCTGTGTACTTTTAAATCTTTGTGACCTATCAATATTGTATAGATTTTATCTATATGCCATCTGTGTAATAGCATTTACATTATCATAATTTTTTGTTTCACAACATGTAATGGTACTTAATCTTGTAAATTTCTTTGCTTCTCATATCCACTTTTGATGTGTCAAAGGGTACAATGTAGCTGTAGTATCTGAGCACTAGATGCTGCTGAGTCATCAGATTTTAGGTTCAATATTCCCCACTCCAGGGATTTGAGCTCATCATTGAGGCTGACACTTCACTGCAGCACTGAAAGGGTGCTAAACTGTCTGAGGTGCCATTTGTGACTTGAGATATTGAACTGATCTCTGTCTGCTGGCAGTAAAAGATGCAGAACCACTTTTCAAACAAGAATGGGGAGTACACCCAGTGTCTCAGTCAATGTTTACCTCTCAACCAACATCATAATTGTCCTTTTAAGTTATTGCTCCTGGTGGGATCTTTTTGTGCAGAAATTGGATGCTGCATTTCTCTGCACTTACGTGACTACATTTCCAAAGTAATTCATTCACTATAAACATTTTGGGACACGGTGAGTCATGCTGTATAAGTTCAAATATTTCTGTTCTTACCATCTTGGTATAAGAATATTTGTATTCCAATATTTGTGAGTTTAAAATGATAGTAATTGGGTGCCATTAGTGAATATGTAAACCATCTTGAACCTCAATGTTTGCATTTCAAGTCCTGCTGGCCTCCTAATCTCCTTGGGATATAAACTCTACTATATCCAACAAATCCAGCTGAATTTTAACTCCTAAGAACTGTTAAATGGGAGCAGATGTTGGAGGTTTGGGATCGAGGGGGGAGTTGGGGAAGTGTCCTAGACTCGGCCATTTTCACCTCCTTCCACAATAACCTTCCCTCCATCTTAATGTCAGGAGTAGGGATGTTCACCCATGATTGCACGGTTCAGTTCCATTCATAATTCTTCTGGTGAACAAAACAGTCCGGACTCATTTGAGGCAAATGCTATGAATGTGTCTCTTTAAAAGAGAGTAATTGAATTGAATTGAATTGAATTTAAGTTATTGTCACGTGTACCGAGGCACAGTAAAAAGATTTGTCTTGCGAGCAATACAGGCAGATCACAGAGTTAAGTAGCATAGATAAGTAAATAATAGGTAAACAGCAGCAAAAACAAAAATACAGATACAGGTGAATGTCAAGAGTTTGTGAGTCCATTCAGTATTCTAACAACAGTAGGATAGAAACTGTTCCAAAACTGGCTGGTGCATTTGTTCAGGCTTCTGTACCTTCTCCCCGATGGCAGAGATTGTAGAAAAACATTGCCAGGTTGGGATGGATCTTTGAGAATGCTGCTGGCCTTTCCTTGACAGTGGGCCTGGTAGATGGATTCTATAGATGGGAGGTTGGCCTTTGTGAGTGTCCGGGCTCAGTTCACCACTCTCTGTAACCGTCTCTGATCTTGAATGGTACAGCTACCAGACCAGATAGTGATACATCCAGACAGATTGCTTTTGATGGTGATCCTATAAAAGGATGAGTAATATCCCGCCGAAAGTCAATAATGAGTTCCTTGGTTTTGCCGACATTGAGAGCTAGGTTGTTCTCAGTGCATCATTTTTCCAGGTCTTCCACTTCCCGTCTGTAGTCGGTTTCGTCACCATCTGAGATTTGACCGACTATGATGGTGTCATCAGCCAACTTGTAAATGGCATTAGTCTGGTATTTGGCGATGCAGTCATGGTTATACAGTGAATATAGTAGGGGGCTGAGTACGTGGTCCTGGGGGGCTCCAGTGTTGAGTGTTAGTGAGGATGAAATATTGGCCCCAGTCTTCACTGATTGTGGCCTGTGGGTCAGGAAATTGAGGATCCAGTTGCAGAGAGTGGGGCTTAGTCCAAATCAGTAAGTTTAGTAATCAAGGGGATAATAGTGTTGAAGGCTGAACTGTCGTCAATGAGTAGGATTCTTACATAGCAGTTCTTGGTGTCAAGATGTTCTAGGGAGGAGTGAAGGGCAAGTGATATGGCATCTGACATGGATCTGTTGGTCCAATAAGCAAATTGGAGTGGATCAAGAGTAGTGGGGAGGCTGGAGTTGATTAATGCCATGACCAGCCTTTCAAAGCACTTCATGACCACCGAAGTTAGGGCCACTGGGTGGTGGTCATTGAGACATACTGCATGAGCCTTCTTAGACACAGGGGTGATGTTGGCCCTCTTGAAACAGGCAGGGACAGTGGCCTGCTGCAGGGAGAGGTTGAAGATGTCCGAGAAGACCTCTGCCAGTTGATCTGCACATGAGTGCACGTTCTGGTACTCTGTCTGGTCCCATCACTTTCCTTGGATTCACGTGAAGGAAAACTGATCTGACCTCTGATGCAGTGACTGTCGTCAGGACTTGTCATATTAGGTGTTACCTCTCTGCTGAAATTCTGCTCAAAGCGAGGATAGAAGGTGTTGAGATGATCTGGGAGGGATGTATCATTGTCAGCTATCTTGCACTGACTCTTTTTAGAACTTGTGATGTCATTCAGTCCTTGCCATAGTCTCCAGGTGTCAGTCTGGGTCTCTAGTTTGGATCGGTATTGGTCCTGTCTTAAGAGCTCTGCGGAAGTCATACTTGAATTCCTTATATTTGAGTGGGTCTCCTGATCTGAAGGCCTCACACCTGGTTTTTATCAGGTTCTGTATGACATGATTCATCCTGGGTTTCCTGCTGGGGAACACCCGGATTGACATCCTCAGTTGTGTTCATGAGATGTCTCCTTTAACCTGAGGTGTGACAAAAAGTCCTGAGTAGGGATAGTGGTGATTATATTTAACGTCAATCCAGAGACAAGCCCATGTGATCTTTTGCTGTGCCCCAAACGTCTACAAGATGGATACAGTATCAAGAATAAATCCACAATCTTCTCAACTTTCTATCAAGCTCTCCTGGGTTCACCAGGATCCCTGAAATGGGTGGATTATCTTACAAACCATAGTTAAACAGGTTGGTACTCTACTCCCAGGAGTTTAAAAGAATGAGAGGTGATCTCATTGAAACATTTTAGATTTTTAATGGACTTGTCAGGGTAAATGCAGAGAGGATGTTTCCCCTCATGGGAACATCTGGGGGCAAAGGGCATAGTCTCAGAATTAAAGGCACCAATTTAAGACTGATGTAAGGAGTAATTTCTTCTTTCAGGGGTTTGTGAGTCTTTGGAACTTCTTGCACAGTGAGCTATTTGGAGCAGAGTCCTTCTGTGTACTTAAGGCTGAGACAGCTAGATTCTTGCTCAGTTGGGGAATCAAGGGTTACGGGAAAAGAGCTGGAAAGTGGAACATGAAGAATGTCAGATAAGGCGTGATCCTATTGAATGGCAGAGCAGGCTTGAGACTGTAAGAGCAGAGATGAGACTCTATGAGGCTCTGGTCAGACTGTGTTTGGAATATTAGGAGCGGTTTTGAGCCTCATATCTAAGGAAGAATATGCTGGCATTGGAGGGGGAGCCAGAGGTTGTTTACAAGAATGATCCCAGGGACAAAGGCTTGTTGTGTGGTGAGTGGTTGAGGACTCTGGGCCTGTACTTGATGGAATTTAGAAGAATGAGGGGTGATCTGATTGAAATTTACAGAGTACTGAGAGGCCTGGATAAAGTGGATGTGGAGAAGATGCTTCCACCAGTAGGAGAGACGAAGACCTGAGGGCACAGTTTCAGAGTGAAATGATGACCCTTTAGAACTGAGATGAAGAGGAATTTCTTCAGCCAGAGAGTGGTGAATCTGGGGAACTCATTACGGAATGAGACTGTGGAAGCTAAACCATTGTGTGTCTTTAAGAAAGAGATAGTTTCATGATTGGGAAGGAGATCATGGATTCTGGGGAGAAGGCAGGAGAATGGGGTTGAGAAATATATCAGAGCTGAAAATGTGTTGCTGGTTAAAGCACAGCAGGTTAGGCAGCATCCAAGGAACAGGAAATTCGACGTTCTGGGCCAGAGCCCTTCATCAGGGGGCTCTGGCCCGAAACGTCGAATTTCCTGTTCCTTGGATGCTGCCTAACCTGCTGTGCTTTAACCAGCAACACATTTTCAGCTCTGATCTCCAGCATCTGCAGACCTCACTTTTTACTTGAGAAATATATCAGCCATGATTGAGTGGCAGTGCAGACTCAATGGGCTGAATTACCTAAATCTGCTCCTGTATCTTACAGTCTTCTGGTCACCACTCCCTGCTGTATCAAGTTGCAACTTCTAGTGGAAAAAGAAACCCAAATCAAAACCCAAATTAAAAATGCAATGATAATCTTCACACCTTGGCACCGTAAAGGGGCTGGAAGAGAAAGGCAAGGTTGATACTGCGGTGTCGAGGCGTTGGTAGGAATCAATTTTTCTGTTTGAAGTGAGGGAGTAGAACTGTTGAGACTTTTGGAGCAATAGGGAAGGGAGACAAGCAGCATTGAGTGGACCTTGCTGGTGGATCGTGTAGATTGACTGAGGGGAATGACATTTAAAGAACGTTAGAAGATGCAATTTGACGTGATAGGGGGCAGTGAGCTCAATAGAAAGCCCTGAATCATGTGGGACTTGTTCTTGTAGGCTTATCTATCCACCTGATGTTTGATGCATGATGAAAGGAGTTCTCATTGGTTAGATACTCATCATGAGTTGCCCACAGGCCCACTATCAATGAGGGAAGCTGATGCTGCTGGCCCAGTCAAAGAGCTTAATAATCTCAATGAGAGAGAGAGAGAGAGAGGTGGGTGCTGCTGAGGTACAAGACCTTGGGAGCTCAGCCAGGGAAGTTTGAAAAAATAGATAAAATCAGGAGCTGAGAGTTGGAGGTGCAACCCTTGCAAGACGATCATTACAGCTGCTGGAACTGCTTGCAGCTCCCTCCCTGAGCTATCAGTCCTGAACGTTGAGCTGTTGTTGAGATGCTGCCACCATTTAACTGGCTTTCCCCCTGCATCGGGGGCGATTGCCTCACCACCAGCAAAATGACCCCTAATTGGGGCTTCAATTATGTTTTTGCAACCAAACATCCACTCCCTCCATCACTGACAACAGTGTGTACTATCTTCATTATGCACTGCAGCAATTCACCGACGATCCTCAGACAGCACCTTCCAATCCGACGACCATTTCCACTCAGAAGGACAAGAGCAGCAGATACATGGGAATACCATTGACTAAGTCCCCCTCCAAGCCACTCACCATCCTGACTGGAAATATATCGCCGTTCCTTCACTATGCTGGGTCAGAATCCTGAAATTCCCTCCGTGAGGGTATTGTGGGTCTACCCACAGCACATGGACTGCAACGGTTCAAGAAGATATCTTCCTGCCCACCTTGTCAAGGGCAACTAGGGACAGGCAATAAATGTTAGCCAGCCAGTGACATCCATGTCCCAGAAATGAATAAAAAAAGCCCGCTCCCCCCCCCCCCCAGTGGACATTCTCTGCATCCGTTCCCTCCACTGGGAAAAAGCCCTTTTGAAATGACTACCTGACTACTCAGACCCCTAGGAATCTTAGTGGCCCACAAACCGGTAAACACTTTTCACCAACTCCTCACAAAAGTTAAAGACCCGATACCCCCATTCAACAGGATGAACATAATCTACAAAGATACCCTGCAAGGCCTGTGAAAAACAGTACATAGGACAAACAGGAAGAAAAGTTGACCATATGAATGCATGAGCATCAACTCCCCACTGCCAGACTGAACCAGTACTCTGATTTCCACCCACATGGACAACGAAGGACACAAATTCAACTGGGACAATGTAACCATCCCAGCACAGGCAAAATAGAGACACATGAGAGAATTCCTTAAAGCCTGTCACTCCAGCTGGAACTCAATCAATAAACATATTGAACAGGATCTGATATACAAACCATTCAGATACAGAACTGGAAGTACCAAAAAGCAGAGACACACAAGTACCAGGCAGGACAGACCGACAGCACTTTATCGAAGACACACTGATGATGTCACCTTGCTAGGTGACAAAACGTCTGCAGAAAACCACACCAGTTCAGCGAATGAATCTATGACCAAATCCATAACCCTACGAATCTTTTCAAAAACCCGAAGCCCTTTTGGCCGTATCACATCAAACAGCCAATCACACGTGGCCACTCATCATTTCACCAGCTCTTCTACCTCCTGGTCCACCTCCGGGAGGTTTATAAAATCCTGGTTTCTATTCTCAGAACCTGCCTCAGCAAATTAACATGGATATTACATTTACAACATAGCCTTTACCTTGCTGATTTCTCTCAATTATGGCATTACATGCCGTGTACTGTAAAGCAAGTCAGCGTTGAATTTATAAAACTACATTTTGTCACCAAAAGCATTATCGTTTTTGTAAATAAAATCTCACAAACAAAACAGAATGACCCTTTTCAGAAGCACAAAGCACTTTCAGTTGTTGAGAGTTTTGATTTTCCCTTGTCTATAATATAACAAAGAGCCACAATTGGTACATCATTAAAAGCCTTTATGAATTATTAATCTGCACGAGATCATGTCAATCACCTTGTCTGGAAGTACCGGTTTTCTGATAGCCTGAAGTCAGATTAAATTTAATGTAACATAAATACCCTACTCCTTTCAGCTGCATCTTTGTTACAATCCAGACTGTTTCATGAAAAATTGTTGCACAATTAAAGAAGTAATTTTCACCCACAGATCATCAGCTCACATCTCTGTACAATTGAGAGAATACTGTAGCTTAGACATTGGACAGTAGTCCTGTAGGCTCGAAGTCAGGCCTCCTGACCTTTGTCTGATGTACATTCCTTTTGAAATAGAAATACTAAATAGTAAAATGTACTCTTAAATCCCATTGCAGGATGATTAAGAGAAGGGGACTGTTCCACAAACATAGCTCAGGTATTTTCAAAGAACTGATTGGGGGTGGTCACAATGTACGAAACATTTGAAAGGTTAGATACAGTTCATACTTATACTGTCTAGCTTCTTAATATGGGCATCATGATAGTCTGACTGGCTCTCACTCAGAGCTGAAGCATCTTTAATACCCGATTCCAGTCGCTGACCAGAGTTGACAGTGAGATGTTCCAGTCTGCTCCCAGTATTCTGGTCTGGCGGTGTTTGTGTGTGTGTTTGTGTTGGGGGTAGTGTGGTTATAGTGTGGTCATCAGGAAGGGCTTTTGCCCGAAAAGTCGATTTCGCTGCACTTTGGATGCTGCCTGAACTGCTGTGCTCTTCCAGCACCACTAATCCAGAATCTGGTTTCCAGCATCTGCAGTCATTGTTTTTACCTCGTAATGTGGTTACAGGGAGAGGGCTGGAGATAGGGCACAGTGTAGAGGGCTCGCTCCTTCCACCTCCTGTGGTGACCTGGCTAAGTCCCCTGTTTATAATTCACAATTTTAATAAGTAGGAGAGCAGGCCATCCCTGCTGTTACCCCTGACCTGCAGAGGGGTGTTGCTATGGTAACCTCTGTTAGGCCATCCAGTTGGGGTCTGCATGGAACACTTCAGTGCACGGAATCTTGTTGCCCACCAATTAAACAAAAACATTCTAATCAGATTCAAACCCAGCAAGGAGACTTCCTCTGCGTTTGTTTAAAAAATCTCACTGATTTGAACTGATCTGTTGATTTTTTACATACTTTTTGTCAAGTACATCCTTTGAACATCCTGTACTTTCCAATACAGTGAAGTCGGGCTAAATTCTCCGATTTCTCCTTAAAGTGTGACGGCCAGTGAGTTTCACAGTGGCCCACAATCAATTTTCTAACACCGTCTTCTACGTTTCTCCTCACTAGTTATAATCCTGAGATGATGGCTGCATTTCTCATGAAATCGTGTTTCCTGTGCTCCAGGTAAGATCTTCTCCTGGTTTCCTTGTACCACCCACCCCTGCCCCAAAAGCCCAGCTGCCACTACTTCAGGCTCTCCCAATCAGCATTGATCTCTCAGACTGCAGGGGCTCGATCTGGAAATGGTCTCAAGGGGAAAGACAAGCTCCTTCCAGGACAGAGATCTGAAGGTGCTGCTGGGCTGTCTGGGGGAGAGGATGGGAATCCTTATCCTTGCTCACCTCCCCCATCCCCCAAAGGGGAACACCATAACAAAGACAACCAACCTTGGCATAAAGAGCAATGTGGGTCAGTGCTGTGTACAGAGTGAAAAGATTTTCTGCACTCTGCAAGATCAAGTACCACCATCTTCTCTCTGTTACCTCTTACTCAGGATACGGCACATGCCTTTGCCAAGGCTCATGAACTACTTGCATGCATCGTGTTCCACCCAAGGGCTCACAGCATCACATCCTCCCAAACTGCTAACCCTTCCTGCATTTCCAGCTTACTCACTGGGAACACCTGATGACTTCTTGTGACAATGCTGTGGCTTTAGGAAGTGTGTTTTGTCCTGGTTACAATTAAGCAAAGTTTTAAGGCAGAGGTGCCGAATTGGCTAGTGAGAGCCTAGAAAGTAAACAACTTGGGAGGCCTTGTTTTTATTTAAAGTTGGAATAATAGGTGCAGCCTGGATGGGTGTGGCCAGCTCTCACAAATCAGGATTTCTAGTTTTTAGTTTTTTTAATTTTGAAATTCAGCATCGGTTGCTATTGTGATGTTGAAAAAGTGGAACCTATTTTCCCCATCTCTTGATTATAGCCAAAAGCTAGCAGTTCTCTTCGTAGGTTGTTGGATTACATGTGAGACAAAATCTGTTTTCAAATTTGCCTTTTTGCCAAAAGGAGTGTTTATGGAATACTACTATATTGAAACAGTTAATTAGCAATAATTGTTGTATCTATTGTTCTGTTAAGTTTTCCAGTCGAGTTAATTTATTCTAAGTTCTTCTTTCTTTTGTTGTATTTTAACTATAGCATTTGAATACATTACGTTTTGTTTAATAGCAAGTAGTTTGACTAGAAAATAGTTTCTGGAACATGGCACTTTACATCTGTCTTTAAAATAAGAAAAAATTAGGGCCTAGTCTACCTTCTTAAAATATTTTGAGAGGGTCTGGTCCATAACACTCTCCTGCTCATCATCACCTCCTTCCGCTCATGTGTCCCTCTCTTCATACTGAGTCTCTCCCTTTGTCTCATTGCAAAGAAAAGCTGGCCACACCCTCACAGATTGATCCCTCAACTGACCTACCTGTAATCACTACACTACATCACTTGAACTGACTGTGACCATCCCCATATAGTGTGATTGAATGACTGTGGTGGATCCTCTAACGTTCACACATCACCACTTACTCAAAGCACACGAATTGTATTTGGTGTGTAAGCAGCTGGCAGTCTGAGTGATGATGGTCTCTGACATTCTGTAACCTGGTGCTAAAGTTAATGAGCGTCAATCCGCCATGTCAGCATCGATGTGTGAAGTGCATTGGGTGATGGCAGGATGGGTCTTCACCAAGCTATAATTGTCAGGAACTGGCTCTGACCTTTCTGTTGGGAATTTTCACTGTCTACGTTTCGTGGTAGAGGAGAGATGTTTTGGAAAAGCGATGTAAGTCGGCTTTTAATGAACTGCAAATGCACTGAAATAAGGTCGTCACCTCTTTGAACTCACCTTTCTAAGCTCAGGGCAAGTCAAGACCTTCTTTTGCAATGATGCAAATCTATACTTTTTTCTTTCTCACCTTATTTTGTCACCACACTTGTCATTACTCTCATGACATCAGGGTGGGAGAATTCACTCAAAATTTTAAAATTAAACCTAAGCCTTTCAAATTCACAACTGTCCCAGAAGATGGCATTCCAAGGTAATGTCTGGGACTGTAATTTTCAAAGTTTCCCAGCACTGGATCAAAATCCCATGGCCATTTGATGTCTAACCCAATAATTCAGATCTCTGAATCATTTATAGAGTCAGGGCAACACGAAAAAAGTATTAAATCCAATTCATCCATGAGGACCAGAAAACTTAATTTAGTCCCATTTGCCAGCACTTAGCCATATCCCTCTAAACCCTTCCTGTTCATATACCCATCCAGATGCTTTTTCACTGTTGTAATTATGCCAATGTCCACCACTTCCTCTGACAGCTCATTCCATGCACACACCACCCTTTGTGTGAAAAAGTTGCCACTTAGGACTCTTTTAAATCTTTCCCTTTTCATCTTAAACCTCTGCCCTCTAGTTTTGGACTCCCCCACCCCATGGAAAAGTCCTTATCTATTTACCCTCACGATTTTATAAATCTCTGTAAGGTCACCCCTCAGCCTCCAGGGAAAACGGCCAATCTTGTGACAGTGACTCTGTTGTCATTGTGTATCCCTCCTCCACATTCGTGTTTTGCTCCTTGATTTGTTCCATTCTGACTTAATTTGCCTAACACCATTACCCACTTTGTTATTGTCCAGTCTTCAATCTCAGCACAGACCATCCCATGTTTTTTTCTTTCCACTCTCTACCCTTGCATTTGCTTAAAACCTGGTACATCCCTAAGGCTAGGATTTAATGTGGTGAGTACTAAGTGTGGGCATAGGTGACTTCAAGGGGCATTAACCTACTTAGGCTCTCTTTATCACCCCAGCATGAAAGTTCATTGGATTGAGCATCAATTTGGTACTTAAGGGCTTCTCCTTTGTCCAATCAGGAGCCTGCTCACTGAATCCTTGCCCTGTCCACCACCCACCCAGAGGTAACTGCTCAATCAGAAATTTGTAGGCTCAGGGTTGGAAGCACAAGTGGCACACCATGACCAGCTTCACCAGTGGGTAAGAAAGTGGGTATTTTGGGGACACTATTGGGGATGGGGTGAGTAACCCTCCCTGTCCCAATTAGCCCCAGATTCAGGCAAGTGGAGCTTCCCTGTGAAGAAAACACGCCCTGTTCCCACCAGCTGTGAGAGAGGGTATTCAGCCCAATGAGTGGCTTAGGCCCTTGGAATCAAGGGTTATGGAGATAAGGCAGGAAGTGGATACTGATTAGGAATGATCAGCCATGATCATATTGAATGGCGGTGCAGGCTCGAAAGGCTGAATGGCCTACTCCTGCACCTATTGTCTATTGTCTATTAGCTGGTGATTCAAAAGCTTCACTTGTTGGCGGGCTGAGGATGCCCACCATGGATTTTCCTGCCCGGAGTGGAGGTGGTGAGAAAGGGACTGAGTACACCTCTGAGTGAACTCAACCAAATATTTGCCCTTTCCTCACCATCTCCAGGGAGGGGAAATTGCACCCTGACTTTACCCACTTCTGATGAAGGCATATTGGAGCCTGAGCAGACCATTCAGCCCTTGAGCCTGTTCCGCCATTCTAGACCATGGACTGATCAATCACCTCAATGGGCGTGTCAGTGACTCACTAACCTGAAAGTTTCTCCACAGATGCTGCCGAACTTGCTGAAAATTTCCTGGTTTTATTCACTAACTACATTTTGATCTCATCCTAGCCAATTTGCTGCAGTTTGGACAGAGCAGAGGTTCTGTGACTCATAGCCTCTGTCTTTGATTCTATTAACTCACCAAGAATCTTCTGATCCTTTGACATTCTCGAAACAGCTTGCTGGAATTTTTCACCCTGGTTTTGGCAGGTTCCTAGAGAATGGGTGTGTCAGTTTTGAGGTGGATACAGAGAAGCAGAGGAAATCCCTTTTACAATGACCTCTCTCTCAGAAAGACAATGCGATGGGGAGAGACTATGAGTGAGAATTTTGCAGGAACCTGACCGAGTCCAGGCTGGGGGTGGGGGATGGGGGATTGAAGGGGTGTGGTGAGGATGGGTGAGAGGTGGATTAAATAATATGGAAAATAATAAGATTCTGACAATGATTGACAAATGTGACCCTTGCTTTGTTTGTGATTGAAGTAATCAAGGTCCAGCCGATGGAGCAGCTGCTAACACAAACCAGCCGAGCAGCCCTTTGAAGGTCACAGTGAAGATTATCAAAGATCCACTCCTGGACTACGGTTTTATGGTCTCAGAAGATTCACCAGTATGTGTGAAGTCTGTCACTGCAGGTAAATACCTGGGAATGGGAGGTTCCAATGTGGGCAGCACGGCAGCACAGCAGTTAGCACTGCTGCCTCACAGCGCCTGAGACACAGGTTCAATTCCCGCGTCAGGCGACTGTCTGTGTGGAGTTTGTACATTCTCCCCGTGTCTGCGTGGTTTCCTCCGGGTGCTCCGGTTTCCTCCCACAGTCCATAAATGTGCAGGTTAAGTAAATTGGCCATGCTAAACTGCCTGTAGTGTTAGGTGAAGGGGTAAATGTAGGGGAATGGGTCTGGGTGGGTTGCGCTTCGGCGGGCCGGTGTGGACTTGTTGGGCCGGAGGGCCTGTTTCCACACTGTAAGTAATCTAATCAAACTGAGGGAAGGTCTGAAGTGTTTTCAAGAGGGGCTGAGGGTCTGATAGGGCCAGGGCTTTTAACTGATACAGTCCATCTCAACACCTCCAGCATTAACTCTGAACTCTTCTCAATCTTTGTCAGTTTTGCCATGGTGACAATACTTCAAGTGGAATTTTCTCTTCCCTGAAGATGGTCAGAAGGTGATATAATGGGCTTGGCCCCTCACCCTCTTCCTGCCACCTCGGTAATTAATTAAAATGATCCATAGACGGCCTTCTTGACTTCCACCAAAATGGTCAATTAAGGGCCTTAACCCGTCACCTTCCAAATTATCTGCCCCTGGTGGACAAAGCTGCCTTGTTTCCAAACTGAGAAACCATGACAACTTGCAAACTAGGTTCAGGAATAGAGCCTGCATTTTATCCAACTAGTGACAATGGAGGCAGGGATGGGGGCAAGGGAATGGCCTCAAATCCGCACCCCTATCCAAGCCTCCAACTCCTCCTGAGACCCCTTCCTCAAGAACCCACCCCACAATAAGATCATAAAAGTGGCTTATCATCTCATTGCTGGATTTTTTCCAAAGGGTAAGACACGACCAGTGGACGTTAGGACCCAGAGGTTCTCTCCTCACGTATTTAAAAAAGTTCATAGAGATTTGTAGGTCCTTTACTACTGTCTCTGATCAGCTGAAAATTAGCTACATCTTCAGCCACTCTGTCCTTAATGATAGGCCTAGATATTTGCCAATGCAAGATGTGAGGTTAATTGGGCTATAATTCACCAGGCTTCTGAATTTAATTTAATTTAATTTATTGTCTCGTGTACCAAGGCACAGAGGAAAACTTTGTCTTGCGAGCAATACAGGCAGATCACCGAGTTCAGTAGCATAGATAAGTGAACAATAGGTAAACAGCAGCAAAAACAAAAATACAGGTACAGGCGAATGTTAAGAGTTTGTGAGTCCATTCAGTATTCTAAGAACAGTAGGGTAGAAACTGTTTCGAAACTGGCTGGTGCGTGTGTTCAGGCTTCTGTACCTCCTCCCCGATGGTAGAGGTTGTAGAAAAACATTGAAGGGTGGGATGGATCTTTGAGAATGCTGGCGGCCTTTCCTTGACAACGGTCCTGGTAGATGGATTCTATAGATAGGAGGTTGGCCTTTATGATTGTCCGGGCCGAGTTCACCATGGTGACGCATCATGGGTATACAGTGAGTATAGTAGGGGGATGAGTGCACAACCCTAGGGGCTCCAGCATTGAGCGTTAGTGAGGATGAAATATTGTCCCCAGTCTTCACTGATTGTGCCCTGTGGGTCAGGAAACTGAGGATCCAGTTGCAAAGAGTGACTCTTAGTCTGAAATAACTAAGTTTAGTAATCAGTCTCGAGAGGATAATAGTGTTGAAAGCTGAACTGTAGTCAATGAGTAGGATTCTCATGTAGCAGTTCTTGGTGTCAAGATGTTCTAGGGCGGAGTGAAGGGCAAGTGATATGGCATCTGACATGGATCTGTTGGTCTGATTGGAAAATTGGAGTGGGTCAAGAGCAGTGGGGAGGCTGGAGTTGATTAATGCCATGACCAGCCTTTCAAAGCATTTCATGACCATTGAAGTTCGGGCCACTGGGCGGTAGTCACTGAGACATGCAGCATGAGCCTTCTTAGACACAGAGATAATGTTGGCCCTCTTGAAACAGGCAGGGACAGTGGCCTGCTGCAGGGAGAGGTTGAAGGTGTCTGAGAAGACCTCTGCCAGTTGATCTGCGCATGCTCTGAGTGCACGGCCTGGTACTCTGTTTGGTACCATCACTTTCCTTGGATTCACACGAAGGAAAACTGATCTGACCTCTGATGCAGTTCTTCTCCCTTTCTCAACTGTTGGAGTGACATGAGTAATTTTTTCAGTCTATGGGACCAGTTCCTCAGCTTTGATAGGTTACAGTCAGGGCATATGCATTGTCTGCACCAATTCTCCTTTAAAACTCTGGCATGGAATCTTCTGCTCTGGGTGATTTGTCACACTTTCATGCCTTTAACTTGTTCATTATTTTCATAGAATCATCATTGAATCCCTACAGTGCAGATAGAGGCTATTCGGCCCATTGAGTCTGCACTAACAGTTTGAACAGCATCTCACCCAATCTCCTTAACTCCACATTTACCACAGTTAACCCACCTAGCCTACACACTATGGGGCAATTTAGCACGGCCAATCCACCTAACCTGCACATCTTTGGACTGGCAGGAAACCGGAGCACCTGAAGGAAACCCACATAGATATGGAGGGGGAAGGTAGAAGCTCCACACAGGCAGATTTGCTTTGGTTATTTTGGTGAGCTCCTGTCCTTGGTCCAATATCAATTTCCTTATGATCTCTAGCATGCTGGTCTTCGGGTTCTACGCTGTGATTATTCAACACACACAAGAATCCTTAGTTCCTTGACATTATCTGTGTTCCCTAGTTCTTTATAAGAAAGTCACAAACAGGTACAATCCACCTCTCTCTCTCTCTCTCTCCACAATCTGAGAAATGCATCATTCCCTTTTCATTGAGATGAGACAAGCTTCAGGCAGCAAGATGTGCAGTTGTAAAAAAAAGTATGAATAATTATCTTTTTTTTAACCTTTGCATATGCTAATAGCTTCCCATGTACTTTCAGTTTTTTCTCCTCTTTCTGTGAGGGACAACTAATGCTCCTTTCAAAAATATGCTGACTTCATTTTGCTTCTTAGGTGGTCCTGGAGAGGGAAAGCTGTTCCCAGGTGACCAGATTTTACAAATTAACGACATGCCTCTGGATACAATTTCCCAGGAATGTATCGATAACATTATTAGGTGAGGACCCTTTTAGCGCATTCACTGAATGTAAAGTTTTAATAGTTACCACCAGCTAATCATTAATGGCCAGAGTCGTAGGTAGACAGGATAGTGAAGAAGATGTTATGGTTTCCTTTATTGTTCAATGCATTGAACATAGGAGTTGGGATGTCATGTTGTGGATGTACAGGACATTGGTTAAGCCACTTTTGGAATATTACGTGCAATTCTGGTCTCCTTCCTATCGGAAGGATGTTGTGAAACTTGAAAGGTTTCAGAAAAGATTTATAAGGATGTTGCCAGGGTTGGAGGATTTGAGCAATGGGGAGAGGTTGAACAGGCTGGGGCTGTTTTCTCTGGAACTTCAGAGGCTGAGGGGTGACCTTATAGATGTTTATAAAATCATGAGAGGCCTGGTTGGGGTAAATAGCCAATGACTTTTCCCTGGGTGGGGGAGTCCAGAACCAGAGGGCATAGGTTTGGGGTGAGAGGGGAAAGATATAACAGGGTCCTAAGGGGCTTTTCACGCAGAGGGTGCTGCATGTATGGAATGAGCTGCCAGAGGAAGTAGTGGAGGCTGGTACAATTGCAACATTTAAAAGACATCTGAATAGGAAGGGTTGAGAGGGATGTGGGCCAAATGCTGGCAAATGGGACTAGATTAATTTAGGATATCTGTTCGGCATGGATACGTTGGACTGAAGGGTCTGTTTCTGTGCTGTACATCTCTGTACATCTGTACATCTGACCTTATTTGAGGGCTGTCTTTAAGTCCTTTAATATGTGAACTTGCTATGAAGGTTGAATTGTGAAGTTTTGTGACCTTCAAAGTGCTATATAAATGCAAGTTGTTGGTGGCAAACTCAGAAAGTAAAACAAAGCTAAAGTGTAGAAAATTGTTTGCAGTTCTAAAGGGAGACCACCAACAAGACTTAATTGAGTGTCATATGTCTCCTTAGTTCTACAGCAGCTCACCCAGACATCTTGCACAATATAAACCATTACTTATACTGAATTACACAAACAGTTGAGTTCTCAGTTACTCACAGAGACAAATATTCTGCTGCACTCACAGTCGACATTTCAATCGAAAATTCCATTGCACAGACAGTTGAGTAAGTTTTCACACACAAGTTTGAATATTCCATTACACACCCGGCCAGTTCTCTATTACATGCAAACATAATTGAATACCCCATTTTAAACACATTTGAAAATTCAAATACAAAGACAAACTTGTATGCACAATTGAATGCTTAGATATGCGTTAAGAGTGTGGTGCTGGAAAAGCACAGCAGGTCAAGCAGCATTCGAGGAGCAGGAGAATCGACATTTCAGGCAAAAGCCCTTCAACAGAAACCCTTTATTCCTGATGAAGGGCTTTTTCCCGAAACGTCAACTCCCCTGCTCCTTGGATGCTGCCTGACCTGCTGTGCTTTTCCAGCACCACAGTCTCGACTCTGATCTCCAGCATCTGCAGTCCTCACTTTCTCCTTCTTTGATATGTGCACTGCCAGGTTATACATACAGTCAAAAACTTGGATATACATATAGTCAAATACTCCATATACACACAATCAAGAACTCCATTCCAAGTACTATTGAATGCTCCGTAGTGTACCCTACACAAACAACCAGTACCCCATTACACATACAGCCAATTTCTCCATAAATACAGACAGTTGAACACTCTATTATCCACACAGTTGAGTTCTTGCTTGCTTACCTAAGATGAATTCTCCATTGTATCCATAGTCCCACTATTTATATTTCAGTGTATTCTATCAGAAATGTAGTTAAAGAAAGCATTTTAAGTTAAAGATTGTTCATAATGATAAACCAAAGCAAGGTGTATGTAGTGTGTGCACTTGTCAAACCCAGAGCCTCTTTTGTTGGAATATATTTCTCCTGTCCAATGCTTGTAGCTCTAGGATTCAGTGCTAAGGTGGTGATCATTACAAAAGAATCTCTCAGTAACTTTACTGAATTTGATTTGCTTCCTGTTAAAGGTGTTATCAAGGGTCTTGGGCTTAAACAGTGTTGTCTGGCTGGATCTTAAGAACTGTTTAGCAGAATATATAGAATGGAGTTCCCACCTGTGTAGAAAACCTCACTGCAATCCCAATTTAAATACATGCCAAACATTGGAGGCAGGGTTTGTAAGAACCAAATATGTAAAACTAAGTATGGTCTGAGTTATGACTTGTACTCTTTTGGATGTATTTCAATCTCCAATGTGTTCATGGTCACATCCAGAATGTGTAAAGCTGACGTCTTCATTAGACTTCACTCTGCTTTAATCTGGGCTGTGGGAGACTGCTTATAGGAAGGCATCTTTACCCTTTGTATCTGAACTCTGGACTTACACTGGAGCTTTAGTGCGATTGTTTACCAGAAATGTTTCTGATGCTGATGTCTTTGTGTAAACATTGGTTACCATGAGGGACTCTCCTTCTCAACCTTTCCCCTTGTCTGAGGTTCAAGTTAAACCACTACCATTACAGAAAGCCCTAATAGAGCTAGAGAGTCATGGAGATGTACAGCACAGAAACAGACCCTCTCCAACTCATCCATGCTGATCAGATATCCTAACCTAATCTGGTACCATTTGCCAGCGCTTAGCCCTATATCTCTCTAAAACCCTTCCTATTCATATACCTATCCAGATGCCTTTTAAATGTTGTAATTGTACCAGCCTCCACCACTTCCTCTGACAGCTCGTTCCATACATTCACCACCCTCTGCGTGAACACGTTGCTTCTTCAATCCCTTTTATATCTTTCCCCTCTCACTCTAAATTTATGCCCTCTAGTTCTGAACCCCCCCCCCAACAATAGAAAGACTGCATTGTGAATCTTTTTATTTCTTTATTTCTTATTTTCCTAACATATACTGTGTATATCTGTCATGTTCTGTAACTTATTTCTTTATTTTCTCTAATTTTATACCTGAGATTTATACCTAGGTATTTTGTACTTAAGGTGCCACTGTGTCTTGGTGACATTGTACACTTTTCACTGCACTCCAGTACTTTTGTAACTTGAGCACACGTGACACTGAACCTAATTCTAATTCACCAGTCACCTCTCTTTCTCAAATGAGAGAGCAGTCCCATGGGGCTTGTCAGATCGTGGCAATTTTATTTTTAACATCGAACTACAATCTGAGTGAGATAGACGGACTGGATCAGATTGGGATGTCTGGTCAGTGAGGACAAGTTGGACAAAAGGGTCTGGTTCCAGGCTGTACAACTCTTATGAGTCTTATGTGTTGCTGTTAAGTTCAAGCCTGTGATCCCGGAAAATAATATTCTGTGCCAGGAGCTTAATTTTGCAGGTTTTAGTCAAGTGTCCTTTTTTTCTGCATTGGACCCATATTGCTTTAATATTTGTCAAATTGTTTATTGCAGGGAATGTGGTAACACTGTTACAGTGACTGTCCTGCGAAATACCCCTGTAAGTACAATCTTTCGACTTTTAAAAGCAGAGCTTTCCAATGCTACTCATGGTCATCAGTTCGATTCCAGCCTCGGGCGACTGTCTGTGTGAAGTTTCCATATTAACTTATTAAATTGCCCGTAGTGTTCAGGGATGTGTGGGTTAAGTGCATTAGTCAGGGGAAATGTAGAGTTATATGGTAGGGGAATGGGTCTGGGTGGGATACTCTTCAGAGGGTCGGTATGGACCTGTTGGGCCAAATGACCTGTTTCTACACTGTCGGGATTCTATGGGTTTATTCACAACTCGTTTGCAGTCCAGGAGAGATTCACTCGACGTGATTCAGATTCATTCCCAAATACTTTAGTCTGGCATTTGCAATGGCAGTTTGAATGACATGCCTTAGATGGAGAGGCTAGACAGGATGGGCTTGTATCCCGTGGAGTTTTGAAGACTTATTAGTGAAATAACTAACAGATATAACAAATCTATAGATGGGATGGATGCTGACATTTACAGTGAGCACTTGATCTTGGACACGGGAACAGGAGCAGGCTATTTGGCCTGTTCCTTCAGTCAGCTGTACCTCATCTCTGAGTATTCCAATAAAAATCTATCAAACTTCAAATGACCCTGTTTCCTTAGCATTAAGAGAACTAGATGTCTTGAAGTAAGCTTGCAGAAAGCCACCTGACTCTGAACAGGATGGTGCTTTATGTTCAATTAACATTTGATGGGGCTTGATGAGACTGTACACTGCTCAAATTTTGACACAAATTCAACCAGCTCACGTCAGAAGGGTTTGATTCATGCTTCAGTGGCCATTTGTCTTGTGTGATGTGTTATCAAGCTACATAATCAAAGAAGTTTCCAGGCTTCATGCAGGATACAAACGAAGATTTGATCATTAATCTCAGCATATCCTAAAGTGGAGCAGCACCCATCAACTAGACCTCCAGCTCTCTCTATCTAGTTAGATGTACATGCTATTACGGGGATATTGGATGAGCTTCAGTGCAAGACTGAGGCAAGCACTAGACTTTTAGAGTTGAATTATTAAACCGAGATGCCATGTCCTCTTTCAGATGGATACAAAAGGTCACGTGGCACAATTTGAATGGTTTATTGCAAAGGGAATTAACTGCAAGAGGAGGGAGATTATACATTAATTTTACAGGGCTTTGGGGAGACCACATCTGGAGTACTGTATACAGTGTTGGTCACTGTACTTATGGAAGGATGTTAACGCATCAGAAGCAGTTCAGAGAAGGAATACCTGGAATAAGTGGATTGCCTTAGATGGAGAGGCTAGATAGGATGGGCTTGTATCCCGTGGAGTTTTGAAGAGTTATAAGTGAATTAACTAAAACATCTAAGATCTCAAGGGGTCTTGAACGGGTGAATGCTGAAAGAATTCAGGTTTCCTCTGTGAGAGAATCTGAGAACTGGAGATCATTATTTTAAAATGGGGGGCACCCATTTAAAACAAAGATGAGAAAACCCTTTTTCTCTCAAAGGGTTGTGGGCCTTTAGAATTCCCTTCCTCACGAGGTAGTGGATGCAGAGTATTTAAATATTTTTTAAGGCAGAGATAGACAGATTCCTGATGACTGAGGAGTTGAAAGATTATCAGGGAGATACAGGAATGTAGAGTTGAGGTTAAAATCAAGAGGAGGCATGATGGCTCAGTGGTTAGCAGTGCTGCCTCACAGGGCCAGGAACCTGGGTTCGAATCCAGTCTTGGGTGACCATGTGGAGTTTGCACAATCTCCCTGTGTCTGTGTGGGTTTCCTCCTGGTGCTCTGGTTTACTCCCACAGTCCAAAGATGTGTAGGTCAGGTGAATTGGTAGTGCTAAATTACCCATTGTATTCAGGGATGTGTAGGTTAGGTGAATTGGTAGTGCTAAATTGCCCATTGTATTCAGGGGTGTGTAGGTTAGGTGAATTAGTCAGGGATTACTGTTGGAGAGTGGGTCTGGGTAAGTTACACTTTGGAGGGTTGGTGGGTGGACTTGTTGGGCTGAAGGGCCTGGATCCTACAATAAAATCAGAACAGCCGTGATTTTATT
The DNA here is from genome assembly GCF_020745735.1 of Hemiscyllium ocellatum. Classification (NCBI taxonomy): domain Eukaryota; kingdom Metazoa; phylum Chordata; class Chondrichthyes; order Orectolobiformes; family Hemiscylliidae; genus Hemiscyllium; species Hemiscyllium ocellatum. The sequence goes on along the minus strand of NC_083411.1, from coordinate 50,868,319 downwards.
GAAGAGCGAAGTAGGCTCATAGGCCTACTCTCTTGATCCTTGTTTGTATGTTCGTATTTTAGGTTACAATCAAACTTTTGGAACTCAGAACATCAGTGCAGGGCTTTCCCAATTGCCACACATTGTCAACACAAAACGCCAAAGCTGTTGTTTAAGTGCCATGGTTTCTGTTTGTGTACAGGGGCCCAAGTCATCATTTATTACTGAAGAAAAGCGAGCCAGATTGAAAAGCAACCCAGTCAAAGTACACTTTGCTGAGGAAGTGATCGTCAATGGCCAAATACAGGTTTGTGCCTTCCACAGGCATTTAGCCCACTGACTAGTTCAGCCAGATTATAATTAATCTGATTTGCTCCCAGTATGTTCTGGACTGGGTAACTTGTATTTTTCTATAAAACACTAGGTGCCTTATTGGTTTTATGCTTCCTGAGGGCCTGAATAATGTTGATTGTGGCGAGCGTTGGTGAAACTTGAGTCCCATACTAGTATTTTAGAATTAAACAAAGCTAATTACATAGGGAAATCGACAGATTTGGCCCAGTGGGCCATGCGGAAAGACTAAAATGTAGGACTATTGATGAACATTAAAGGAGATATTTAATTCCTCCAACTAAAATATATTTAGAAAGGAAGAAAAGAATATAAGAGGGTTAAATGCATCCATAGCTAACTAAGGAAGTTAAAGATAACATAAGGGCAAAAACTAAGGCATGCCATATTGCAAAGAGCAGTGGCAGGCTGGAGGATTGGGAAACTTTTAAAGACCAGCAAAGGGTGATTCAAAAGTAATAAAAAGAATGAAGGTTAATTATGAAAGAAAACTAGCTCAAAATATAAAAACAGACAGCAAATAATTTTATCAGTATATAAAAAGGAGAGTAGCTAAGATGAATGTTGGCCCTTTCGAGGTCGAGGAATTAATAGTGGGGAGCACAGAAATGGCAGAGACTCTAAATCAATATTTTACCTCAGTTTGCACAGTGGAAGACACTGAAACCATCCCAATTGTAACAGGTAATGCAGAGATTATAGAAAAGGTAGAATTTGTAGCAATCACCATCAATAGGGAGAAAATTCTGAGCAAAGTATTGGGATTAAAGGCAGACAAGTCCCCAGGATCTGATGACCTATACCCTATAGTCTTAAAGGAAGTGACAGCGGGGATAGTGGATACATTAATTATAGTATTCCAAAATGTCCTGGAATCTGGAAAGGTTCTAGTGGTTGGAAAATTGCTAATGGAAGACAATAGTTCAAAACGGGAGGGAAATAGAAAGTAGGAAACCACAGAATGGTTAGTTTATTGTCTGTCATTGGGAAATTGTTTGAATTCATTATTAAGTGGTATTACATTTGTAAAGTAAAAACAAACCACCACAGTCAGTGTGGTTTGATGAAGAATAATTCATTTTCTTTGTGAAGAGTAATTCATTTAATTTGCTAGAACTCTTTGAAGATGTAACAAGTGAAGTGGGTAATGGAGGTCCTGTAGATGTAGTATATCTGGACTTCTGGAAAGCATTTGATAAGGTGCCACACATAACTGGTCTGTGGTTTCCTACTTCTGCCTCCCTCCAGATAATGTGGAACTGGAAGGAACCTGTGTGTCTTCCCCATCAGGTTATTAAAAACAGTTTGTGCTCCAGACATGTGTGGACTTTGGATCCCCTGATACTTCATACCATGGTGCCAACTCTCAGTTATGCCACTACTTTTTTGGATGCCCAGAACAAAATTTAGTGCCCTCCAACTAGCCACGTTTTGAGGCCTTCTTTCACTAATCTGAAGTAACTGTATGTCCTTCATTAGATCTACCAACTCTACTTAGGGCAGCACAGTGGCTCAATGGTTAGCACTGCTGCCTCACAGCACCAAAGTCCCAGGTTTGATTCCAGCCTTGGTCGATTGTCTGTGTGGAGTTTGCATGTTCTCCCCGTGTCTGTGTGGGTTTCCTCCGGGTGCTCCGGTTTCCTCCCACAGTCACAAAGATGTGCAAGTCAGGTGTATTGGCCGTGCTAAATTGCCCATAGTGTTAGGTGCATTAGTCAGAGAGGGATGGGTCTGGGTGAGTTACTCGTTGGAGGGTCGTTGTGGACCGGTTGGGCCGAAAGGCCTGTTTCCACACTGTAGGGAATCTAATCTAAACCTAACACAAGGCCCTTAATAAGGCTGGACATCTGAAACTTTAGGCATAAGAAGCACACTACCTTAACCCCACCCTGGATTCCTGATCTTCAGTGTAGTCCCTCCAAACCAGTTGCTTTGTTTGGCTTGGTCTCCGGACAAAACATAGAAAACTCCTATGGCTGTGATGGGGTTTTTTTTGGTTGTTTAATCCCAAAGGATTGGCTGAGCTTTTCTGTGGATGTGTGTGTGTGAGTGAACTTTGGAACAAAATGACAGCAAGAAGTTCATGAATACCTGGAGAGATTGGATCTGAAACTTCAGGAGGGATATTGGAGGCAAACTGTACATATCACTAAGCACAAACACAAAAACAGGTACACAGACACACACAGACACACACAGACACACAGACACACACACACACATACACACACATGCACAAACGCAGACGCATGCAGACACAGATATAGACACACACACACACACACAGCACAGATACCGACACCCACACAGGCACACATATACAGACACATACAAACACACAGGCAAACACACACAAATGCATACACACACACAAAGATACACAGAAACATATATATGCATGCACACACACATGCATACGCACAAATACATCCACACCTATATATTTTATATATGCGTACACACAATCTCTCTCTGCTGCCCCTCATTTTAGTATTTGTAACAAAGATAATGAGGAGTCTATTATGTTATTTTGCTTATCTGTTTTCATAAATAATCCTAGAATTTTGCGTTTTATCATTCCCACAGGGTAACTCGCTACTCTTAATGCCCGGTATTCTCAAGGTGTATTTGGAAAATGGACAGACCAAAGCCTTTCAATTTGAGAAAAATACAACAGTGAAGGTAATGACGGCTATAGGTGTTCTTTGTTCCTTGCTGTGAATTTTCCCGTTTGTTGATTTTGCTCAGCTTTGAATGTACTATTAATTTTAACCATCTACTGGGGGTGGGGTAGGAGGGAGGGAGGAGGTGTTGGGGATAGGTTTGGTGGAGAGGGCAGTAAATGAGTGAAAACTTTTAATTCAGTTGTCAATGGATTAAAGTAGCATTAGTGACAAAGATATAGGAGAGAGATGATGGTGCTTTTTTTCTTTATTTCACTATTTTTGTACTTAAAGTTTGTAACTAGGTAGAACTTTTATAGAATCCCTACAGTGTGGAAACAGGCCCTTTGACCCAACAAGTCCACACTGACCCTCCGAAGAGTATCCCATCCAGACCTATTCCCCTACACAATTACTTTACATTTCCCCTGACTAATCTACACATCCCTGAACACTGTGGGCAATTTAGCATGGACAATTTACCTAACCTGCACATCTTTGGATTGTGAGAGGAAACCAGAGCACCCGGAGGAAATCCACGTCAACACAGGGAGAAGATGCAAACCCCACACAGACAGTTGCCTGAGGCTGGAATCGAACCCAGTCCCTGGCGCTGTGAGGCAGCAGTGCTAACCACTGAGTCACCGTGCTGCACCTAACTTTGTACTTAACGTGGTGCCGTGTGTGGCAGCATCGTGACTTGTCACCATACTCCTGTACTTTTATACTTGAGTACACGTGACAATAAAACCTAAAATCTAACTCTGATTTAAAAACCAATTCTAGACCATTCATTCCTGTTTACAAATGTTACTTTCCATTGTCACAATTTTTGTTTATGCTTTATGAACACTAAATGTTGTAAATCAACATTTCCATTCAAGTGCCATAATGTTTTTACAAGCTGCAGCCACTCAGTGATTTCACTCAGTATGATGTGTAGTAAAGACTCAGGTTTGTTATCTAACCATGGAAGCTGCTCTGGGCAATCTAGTATTCATTAATATAAATAATAGTGAGATTGAATTGGATTTATCATTCTGATAAATGTTAGATTCAGCACCTTACCTTTAAACAGAGGTCTCCTCTGGGAGCACTGGTGAGACATAAACATCCAATAAATGACTGGTTCCAAATTCAAGGAACAGGCTGATTGACTGAAATGAGTTAGATTGTCTTGTCATACAGTCATGGAGTCATGCAGCACAGAAAGAGACCCTTCAGTCCAACTCAACCATGCTGACCAGATATCCCAATCTGATCTAGTCCCATTTGCCAACATTTGGCCCATACCCCTCTAATCTCTTCCTATTCATCTACCCATTCACATGCCTTTTAAATGTTGCAATTGTACCAGCCTGCAACACGTCCTCTGGCAGCTCATTCCATACATGCACCAGCCTCTGTGTGAAAAAGTTGCCTGTCAGGTCTCTGTCAAATCTTTTCCCCTTCACTTTAAACCTATGCCCTCTAATTTTGGATTCCCCTATCCTGGGAAAATGACCTTGACCAGTCATCCTATCCGTGCCCCTCCTGATTTCTATAAATCTCTATAGGTCACCCCTCAGCCTCCGACACTCCAGGGAAAACAGCCCCAGCCTGTTCAGCCTCTCCATATAGCTCAAACCCTCCAACTCTGGCAACATCCTTTTTAACATTTTCTGAACCCTTTCAAGCTTAAGAATGTATTTCTTACAGCAAGGTGACCAGAATTGAATGTAGTATTTTATAAGTTGCTTCACCAGTTTCCTGTACAGTTGCAACATGACCTCTCAATTCCTATATTCAATGCACTGACCAATGCACTGACAAACATGCCAACTGCCTTCTTCACCACCCTGTCTACCTGCAACTCCACTTTCAAGGAACTATGCACTTGCACTCCTAAGTATCTTTGTTCAGTAGCACTCCCCAGGACCTTACCATTAAGTGTATAAGTCCTGCCCTGATTTGCCCTATCAAAATGCAGCACCTCACATTTATCTAAATTAAACTCCATCTGCCATTCCTCGGCCCATTGACCCATCTGATCAAGATCCTATTGTATTCTGAGATAACCTTCTTCACTATTACTACATCACCAATTTTTGTTTCATTAACATCCTGTTTTGCCCAGTGAAACCTTGTCATTTAATCTCTCCTGCCTTCCATCACAGACCTTTCCTTTTTCTCTTTCACCACTCACTGCTCTCTGTCTGCAATATTCATTTTGAACCTGTTACATCTCCAACTCTCTCTAATTCTGAAATACGCTCTTCATTAATGCTGAAACTTTAATTTTGTTTCTCTCTCCATAGATACAGTCTGACCAGTTTATTATTTCCAGCTTTTTCTATTTTTTATTTCAGAGTCTCAGTATTCTGATCTGCCCCTTATATTAACATGATTTTTATTAACAACATCAATGACAACAATCTGCATTTAGAGAGTGTATTTACTCAGGTGTTTCACAGGACATTTATGAAACCAAAATTGACACAAATCATATAAAGAGATACTAGGATAAATGATAAAACTCTTAGTGAAAGCGATGTGTCTTAAAGGAGGTGAAAGGAATGGAAAGGCAGGGAAATGCTGAACTTGGCTATCAGCGATGGAATGTTTAAAGTCAGGGAGTTGAATGAGGCCAGAATTTGAAGAATGTAGATGTCTTGGAGGATGGTAGTAGTGGAGGACACACAGAAATAAGGATGGTCAAGAAAATGGAGGGTTTTGAAATGAAGGATAATGGTCAAGTCAATGTACACCAAAGAGACAGAGTTCAGGTGAACAGGAACCTGTAAGTTAAATGTAGGCAACAGATTTTTGGCTAAGCTATCATCTATGAAGGGTGGGGGATGGGACACCGGGCAGGAATTCGGACCTCAATATAATTAAGTTGCAGTAGAGTGTTTCAGCAATAGATGAGTCGAGGATGGAGTCAGGCAATAGTATTGAGGTGGGATATAGGCAGTCTTAGTGATGATGTGGATTTGTGGTAGGATCTCTGGTCAAATGTGGTTCCCAGGTTGCAAAGTCTGGTTCAGCCTCAGCTAGTTGAGAGCGAGGTGGAATTGGTAACTAGAGAACACAGCAGGACTTGAAGATAATAGCTTTAGTCTTTCTGGTATTCAGTTTGAAGAAATCTTCTCTCATCAGTACTGAATGTGAATCCAAAGTCTGACAGTCTGGAGACATTGGAGGTTGGAATGGAATCATAGTTCAAAATTTCTTTAAGAATTTAATTTGGTTATGAACTGAAAGAGCAAGATTGATTATACTGTAGCCATCTGGTAATCTGTGAAATGAGCAAACTTTGAGGTACAATACTGACCACGTTTCAGAAGTAGCTCTTTAGCATTAAGCACTTTGGAACATCTTTTGGTGATAAAAATGTGTTGTCCTAATGCTGTCGATTTCTTTAATGCACATGAACAGTATACAAAAGCAACCGAATCTGCAGAATAGCAAACAAAACATAGAACAAAAATTATTGATGTAGGCTTGTCGGTCAACACTTGATTTTTAATCTGACTTTCAAGGTAATATCCAAAGTCTTGTATTCACTGCGTAATGGATGAAAGCATTTATCCACTAAAGGCCAAATTCTGCAGTGAGGATTGTCAAGATTCATGGATGATAACTGAAATAAGTCAACTCCGAAAATGCTTTTCCATTTTTGCAAATCAATGTATCCAGCAATTAAAAAAGCTTTCAAAAGCTTTTAGACATTGACAGAACAGGACAGACAATAGATGTTGGAAAGGGAAGCAAGAACGACTGCTAATTACAATGGGCTCTGTTCCTGCCAATGGCAGAGGTACTGGGAGATATGGTAACCCCCTCGACCTTTATGTCTGGTCACCAATTAGTTCTAGTCAAGAAAGTCCATGGGCAACCTATTCAATCTGCTAAGGTCTTAAGTAATCAATTATTGGCCACTGATGAGCGTCAAATGACCACCTTCGATGTCTCTCTCTTTACATTCCTGCTGGTGTTGGTTTCCCTGGAAAACCAGGGCGACCTCGCTGCCGGATTGGGAGGGGGGATCTCCAGTTACCCCAAATGGCATCTACCTCTAAACTCCCTGACCATCCCCCATTGCCTTCCCACACTGTGACAAGAAGATAAAGAAGACTTGTGTTATTACAGCTGGATCTGATGATGAGTAGGACTTGCCTGACTTCAGGACTCAAAGGCTGCTAGCCTCTGATTGGCAGGCAGTTTTGACAACCCAAGATACTAGCATTGAGCCCAATGAAGGGCCAGGAAACTCGCCCAGGCTTACCAAGTCAGCTCTGACTGTCTTCTCAGCCAAGGGCAGGGGTACATTACTCACCACCGAAAGCCAGTGTGAGAAAAAAGAGGAACTTCATGCCCTCTGAGTCGATATATTAGGCACCAGGATTGTGGATGGTGCATAGGTTTGGACAATTTATAGAGCAAGAGATGTAGTGAGTGGATGGAGGAGGGGGTTTGGACAGCGGGTGGAGAAGGGGTTTGGGAGGGTGGGTGAAGAAGGGGGTTGGGAGGGTGGGTGAAGAAGGGGGTGGGAGGGTGGGTGATGAATGGGTTTGAGAGAGAGTGGACAAGGGGTTTGGGACAGTAGGTGGAGAAGAGGGCTGGGAGAGTGGGTGGAGAAGGGGTTTGGGAGAGTGGGTGGAAAAGGAGGCTGGGAGAGTGGGTGAAGAAGGGGTTGGGAGAGTGGGTGGA